>NC_142736.1:9337208-9492708 GCF_051943395.1 Hippocampus bargibanti | reverse complement strand
GCTGAAGACACCTTTTCATCGATGGACCACTCCTGTACGACTGAGAGCTTACAGAGACGTGGACTACTAATGTGGCAAATTACTGTTGTCCAAGCTGTACCATGTTTGAGGAATGGATTTGCAGGTGTGTTTCAACATGTGCAGAAAACATTGTTATGGAAAACAAAGTCGTCAATATGACATTTTTTAAACCCAAAAGTGTTCCAATCAAACCATCAAATTACTCGAGGACAGAATCACAAAAAGAAAAGGAATCCAACAAATGACCGAAAACAAACTGTTCATAGCCTTTCTCATTATTGATTGCCTGCAGACTGTCACGTATCATAGCTCGCAAGTGTTTACAACCTCAGAGGACTGTCATTCATGATCAGTATTTTGCTGTCACGCTGCTTCGAACATTAAAGCAAAAATGTCGCAAAACGGGTCTCTCAAGTTGCCTCAAATTGCTTAAGAATTCATATCCAGGCACATTCAGGTGCTTATCCTCAGCAGCACACAAATCAGCACTTTTCACCATTAGAGTAGTGAAGGTCATCATGGTTGTCTTCCTGCATAACAAGCTGTTATATATTGTTGTAGAATGAAAGTAGGTGAATGTTTGCATTTAATGTGATTTTATGTACAGTATTACTGAAGTGAGAGTTCAGCCTCACTTCAATTACTCCTGTGTCATCCAACAATCATTGTAGCCACAACACAAAATCTGGCATATGTCTCCTCTAAACACTGATTGCGAATATGTGCCACAGTGACAACGAGCCCATTTGCTTTCATATGAAACGTATGACGCAGTAACTAAATCACTCAGCGCACATTGAATCGTTGTAGTCAGCCAACCAGCAGGCGGCGAATAACTGATTTTAAAGGACAACCGACGTCTCTGGACAAGTTGTGTCCATAATTTGTAAAATGGCTTCAAATGACTTTTACTGAGCGTATTTTACAAAGATTCCACCGCATATAGCTATATTTTATGTTTTAAGACTCGCGCTGAATATTCAGGAAGTCTTGTTTTTTAGTTGGTGACGAGTCCTCACGTTACGTCATGAAAGGACCCCCCGCCCTCTGACCGACAAAAAGACACATTGTAGCAGTCCTTCATCACGTCAATGTATTTTGCTGTACTGTTTGTCTGAAATCCTTGATGTTGCACCCAAATGCCGCCAGAAGAGGGCGTCCAAGCTCCATGGAAGGAATTTATCAGCCTGTGGAAATGGGCTGATTCATTTTTGGGTGCGACATTCCACCCCGCCCGTTTGCCTCAAAATGACACGGAAAAAATTATTTAATCGATTGCAAACTTGTATGCTTTCCTCTTCAGAACTATTTGAATCATATTCATAACTGGGTGTGTAACATATTCTCCGAATCTGAGGCCATTGTTTTGATTTTTCCGCAATGCAAGACGTCTTGACGTGACGTCACGAACTGGGGGCGGGACTTTCTGAAAATGCTCAATTCGCAGCTCAATTTTTTGCAGATTTTGGACACTTCAAGTCATTTTTATTTGTGTTTTGCATTTGAATAAAAATATCATACTGCGTGTTTTGAGTATGTTAGATCCTATAAAACGTTTTCCTGATGTCAGTTAAGAAACAAAAAAGTGACGTCGGTTGTCCTTTAAGGCTTTACAGTATTAAAATGTGGATCAATCGAGCCTCGCCCCTTCCAGCTGCAGCGTAAAGTCACTCAGTAAGGCGGCGAGAGTGAATGTTGAGAAAAATACCGCACAACAAAATTTGATTAATTTTATTTTACATCATTTATTCTTTTGCCAAATTTCAGATTTGCAGAAAACTGTACATATGATGATTCTGGGTGCACCTCAATCAATATTTTGTCCAAAATACATAATAGTATACTAGTGCCCGTCACAATACATTTTGCTGGGCACTAAACCTTCCATGTCCAAATTTGCAGATTTTTTTTAAATATTTTTTCCCCCATCTGTCTTATCATCTGTAATCGCTTCATTCAACAAAGAGGATGCAGAAAAGTGAATGACTGTTTGTGTCTTTCGTGTTTTGTCATATTTGTTATTTTGACTTCAAGATGGCGCAGCGAGTGTGGCTGCCTTTACAGCAGCTCCTATATTTTGTTTTTCTAGTTATTTATTTTCCTTTTCTCTTCCTTTCATAACTTTGCTGCTGTGAATTGGGAATTTCTCCAGTGTGAGACGAATAAAGGTTATCTCATCTCTTCTCATTAAATACAAGGTATTGACAATATAAAGCATTGGCGTCAAAGTCAAGGGGTGGGGGCCAGATCTAGCCCGCCACATAGTTTCATGTGCCCTGCGAAAGCAAATGAAGCATAACAAGTTCCATGATGCTTGCTAAAATCTGAACCAAAATTTAAAATTGTTACATGTAATCCACAAAAAGAAGTCATTATTCTTGACTTCTGATTTTAAAATGTGTTAGTCATCAATTTGTTGTACTCTGTGTATAAATTGTGGAAGTGATTAAAAAGGTACAGTGATACCTCGGTTCTCGACCATAATCCGTTCCAGAACCCTGTTCTAAAAGCGATTTGTTCGAACACCGAAACCATTTTTCCCATTACAAATAATGTAAATCGTTTTAATCCGTTCCAACACCCTGAATGTTTACCTTTTTAGTACAGTATTTTATACATTATTTTATGCATGAAATTGCACATTAAAATGCTGACCAACACATAAAAAGCAATATATATCTCAGAAAA
This sequence comes from Hippocampus bargibanti, assembly GCF_051943395.1. Taxonomy (NCBI): domain Eukaryota; kingdom Metazoa; phylum Chordata; class Actinopteri; order Syngnathiformes; family Syngnathidae; genus Hippocampus; species Hippocampus bargibanti. The sequence goes on along the minus strand of NC_142736.1, from coordinate 9,489,999 downwards.
TGTTAAGCAAAACGGCAAAGACACAAATAACATAGACATGGCCAGGCTAATTGTACGTTCGTAAAGAAAAGAATTTTAAAAAAGCATTTTATAAACTCACATATTTACCTCTTTCTTATGTTACGACAGTTACACAGTTACACAGTTACACAGTTAACACCGAAAATTAACATCAAAATTTGAAACAATGTAATTTTCTCTATGTTATCATTTTCTTCTGTGTTTTCAGAAAAAAAAAAAATCAGAATCATACTAAAGTGCAATGCTATGGCAATTATCACTCTGTCTTCCGTTCTGTCTACTCAAATCACAGTACGCCACTAAGACACAGCAATTAAAAGATCACTCAAGAATCAAGACCAGACTCTGGAGGAGGTGGGCGAGGGCAGGGTTAGATTGTGGTTGCAGCAGCCAAAACGGCAGCACTTCAACCAACTAGCAAACAGAGAAACTGGACGAGGGAAAATGCAGAGTCAGTGATTGAGAGACTTACACACTGGTGCTCCAGAGTGAGATTAAATGGTCTTTGTTGAAGTGAATCTGCAGCTCGTTTCAGTTAGCATAAATCAATCTCATCAGAGGCACCAAAGTAGAGCTATTTATTTGCTCGTGCCTTATAGAGGACGCAGCAAACTCAGAAATCACCAACGCAGATAATTTCCATTTCCGTTTGTGCCATACGTTTACATAGCTGACTCGGCTTCCCACACACAGACAATGAGATTAATGTCAACGTCCGGCCAAGTCTGTGGTGCGACATATACAACACATGCTTTCCAGTTTTCAACACAGTCTGGGCTTTCCTGTCACACGGATGCTATCCTGCCGCGAGTACACCTTTTACACTACCAAGGAAGCAGGAAATTTTGCAAATAAATTTCAATCACCATTCCATTTCGGAACCTTTCAAATAGAAAGAGCAAAAGAGAAAAATATTTTACATGAGAATGGGTTGTGTCAGCCGTTGTACAGAATTCCCATTTGTTGCTGTTAAGTAACATAATTAATATATATATATATATATATATATATATATATATATATATATATATATATATATATATATATATATATATATATATATATATATATATACAGTAAAGTCTCGTTATATCGATATTCCAGGGAGTCCGAAAAAATATCGATATAACCGGGACTATCGATATATCCGACCGTGTTTGCATGTAATTTTCTCCGTGCGTGCATAGAAATAGTATCGATATAACCGGGACTATCAATATATCCAAAATCGATATAACGAGACTTTACTGTATATACAGTAAAGTCTCGTTATATCGATATTCAAGGGAGTCCGAAAAAATATCGATATAACCGGGACTATCGATATATCCGACCCTGTTTGCATGTAATTTTCTCCGTGCGTGCATAGAAATAGTATCGATATAACCGGGACTATCGATATATCCAGTAAATACAGTATATATATATACAGTAAAGTCTCGTTATATCGATATCGGATATATCGATAGTATATATATATATATATATATATATATATATATATATATATATATATATATATATATATATATATATATATATATATATATATATATATATATATATATACAGTAAATACAGTATATATATATACAGTAAAGTCTCGTTATATCGATATCGGATATATCGGAGAAAATTACATGCAAACAGGGTCGGATATATCGATATTTTTTCGGACTCCCTTGAATATCGATATAACGAGACTTTACTGTATATATATATATATATATATATATATATATATATATATATATATATATATATATATATATATATATTGGCAGACAGAGTACAAATAATAAATAAATAAATAAATAAATAAATGAGTAAATAGTGACAGAGTGCAAACGACAGGGAGAAAAGAACCATCTGTAACACAGAAAAAAAATCGCACCCTGAGCAAGTTAAAGATCTAAACGACTATATTTTATTTGCCATTAAAACAAAGGCACCAAATATTTCATTGATATCCATTTGATTCCTATTCAACATGTTATAATATTGGGTGAATTTGCTGTGTGAAAAAAAATCACTTACAGTAACAATATGAGTCCTAGTTGTTCAAATAACCTTTTTTTCACATTTTTCAGGTAGTGGTGTGCCAAGGGATAAGTGCCTTGGCGTGAAAAAAAATGAAAAGCACTGGTTTAGTGAATGTGTTATGGTGCCTATTGCCCTGAGGGGGCGTCTTCATGGGTCAAGTCCATCACCCTCATTCCTGTCTCCTCAGAGCACCCACAAGGCAAGACTCTTTCATGTTGCCTTTCTATTTTGGCTTTTACGACACTTTGTCTTTGTATTGGAATGAATGAGAGAGCCGAAGGGCTGCAGCCCTTAATGGACTCACCCTTTTACCTTGACCTCCCGTGGTATTTGAATTTTATGACTGATGTTTAGCTTTTACGTCATCTCGAGCATAGGGGAAAGACCTCGGATGTCTTTAGAGCAGGGGTGTCAAACTCATTTCGCATTGCGGGCCACATACGGCCTAGGGAGATGTCAAGTGGGCCGGACCATTAAAATTATACCATACTCTGCTAAAAATAGAAAAAATATCATGTATTTCCTTTGTTTAAAGGAAAGAAGCACAAGAACATTAGGAAAATATTGACATTTAATGAACTATCCTTTTACAAAACATTTCATGAAACACCTCATATTTCCTTAGAGAAATGTGCAATTTACTTTTATCATTCACAAATATGCATTGCAACTGATCCCACTGATTGTACAAAGGCACAAAACTTTAATTGGTACTGAAAAATATAGTAATGCACTTTAAGATTAAATGAGACTTTTCAAGGAAGGGGATTTTTAAACCACTTACACATACGCATATAAAATCTAAATGTAATCCCTGCGTACACCTTACAAACGGAGAGTGATTTTAAATGTGTAATGAAGAAAGTGTTCACCTGTCCTGTAAATCTGTAAACTTCGTACATGAAACATACATACACATACAATACATGCTGAAAATTTATGGAGTTGTATGAACAGTACTGCTGTTAACCTGCTGACTAACATTAAAGTGTGCTATGGCAGGCTGTGGGTAATGTTGCTGAGAAGTTTGTCAAACTGACGATGGTTCAGACCTCTGGACCGGATGAAATTTACAGTGCGAACAACCACCTCCATGACGTGGTCCATTTTCAGCGACTTGCGACACAATGCCTCCTGGTGCAAAATACAGTGAAATGTCCAGAAACAATCTCCTCCATTAAGGGCTTGTACTTTGTCTTTGAACTTTGTCGCGACACCTACTTTCTTTCCGAACATGGATCACGCGCCGTCTGTAGCCACGCTGACAACGCGGGACCGGTCCACTCCAACTCTGTCCAATACAGCAACGACAGAGTCGAAAATGTCCTTGGCTGTTGTGGTGTCCATCATTGGCACCAACTCAAGAAACTCTTCAGTAACAGTCAATGTCTCATCAACTCCTCGAATAAATATGGCCAGTTGGGCCACGTCTGTGATGTCAGTGCTCTCGTCAATTGCCACGGAAAATGCAATAAATCCTCTCTGCTATAGTATTCCTCGTCGGGCTAATATTGGCAAAAGCTTGTCGCTTCTCGGAACATACAAGTTCAGCCGCCTTCATCATGCATGCATCGTTTAACAAAGTCACAGTCGAAATACGGCTTCGATGCTAATGCTATTTCGCTAGCAATTAGGTATCTGGCTTTTACCGCTGCTTCACTGACTTGTCAGCTCCGGATGAAAGTTGACTGCTGTTTCCTCAGACCCGCCAGCAATTCGTTAATCTTTTCTCTTCTCAGTTGTCCTTGCAACCCGGTATATCTTTCGCTGTGATGAGTCTCGTAGTGGCGTCGAATATTATATTCCTTCAATACCGAAACTTGTTGCAAACACACCAAGTACAAAGGTTTTGCGTGCATCTCTGTATATAAATAGGACGTGGTCCATTTTTCTTTGAAAATTCTACATTCCTTATCTACTTTTCTCCGTTTGGATAACGACATTTTGGCTAATGAGGGTGTAGCGGAGAGGCAGAGACCAAAGTATTAACAACGTCGTAACAAGCAGTAGATGGCGCATTGACACCGTCTGCTGTTTTGAGTTTGCCTCAGTGATGCGGCGTGTCTTCTATTCTGATGGAACGAATGTGCCCCTTAGAGGATAAGCCATGAATTGCAGCGAATTAAAAATATCAATTCCATGTCTTTTATGCATTTTTCCACTTTCAAATTATCCTGCGGGCCTGATTGAACCTCCTTGGGGGCCGATTCCGGCCCGCGGGCCGTATGTTTGACACCCCTGCTTTAGAGCATCTTCAAAATTCTTGACCATGTGTGACCGGCTGATTAAACTCTATCAAATCAAGTGTAAGCTTTGCATTTCAATTTCTGACATTAGTAAAAAAAAATAAACAAAACATACACACATACAAATAGAGGAAAAATAGTTTAATTAATTACTGCATGAGTTAATGCCAAGTGGCTGGCTGAATTTACTGAAACATGTAGATACTATAACATGTCCTTGAGGAAACAACGGCCAGCTTTCGCCCATTTATCAACACTGACGACACGTATTGATCTGATTGAAGATGGGGGCTTCCGAGATGAAAGGGTTCAGCAGACCGGAAATATCGCGGCTGCTTTGTCACAGGTCAAAATACTGTCTTTTAAATACAGTATTACCAAGATCTACAGAACATACAAATAAAGACAATTAGAACATACAAATAAAGACAATTATATTTGTGTGTGATTATTTTTTTTCAATTATTACTCTTTACTTGGGCTTGTGAAGTCACACTTTGACTTTTAAATATGATGACTAGCTTCTAGTTTTAGCACAAATGCAATAAAGATTTGGTGCTTTTAATAGGCAAGTTTCACTTATTTATATTTTTACCATTAGTGAAATAGAATGAAAACATGTATATCCATGATCAATTTACTGCTAGCCTGTTGACCACCATAAACACTGTCAATAAAAAATACTTTTGGGTCAAAATATTGCATTAAAAATATATGTTCACTGACTGCAATTTCCAAGATTTGAACAGGCATTTGTGTACGTCTGTGTAAGCTCTCGGTCGTACAGGAGTGAAGCAACCACAGAGTCATAGAAAGTCTTCAGTAGTGACCCCTGAACCTCAAAAGACCTCAGTTTCCGTCCCTTTTTGATTAGAGCATCAGTGTTTGAAGTCCAGTCCAGTTTATTGTTGAGAATAACACCCAGGTACGTGTAGGAGGTCACCCTTTCTATATCCGTACCCTGGATGTCCAACGGTGCATGTGAGGATGGGTTCCTGCAGAAATCCACAACCAACTCCTTGGTTTTCCCTGTGTTGATCTAGAGGTTATTCTGCTGGCACCAGTCCACAAAGTCCTTGGTCAGTCCCCTGTACTCCCAGTCATCTCCCTATGTAATGAGGCCGCCAATAGCTGAGTCATCAGAGGACTTCTGAAAGTGGCAGGCTGGAGTGTTGTAATTGAAGTCTGAGGTGTAGAGGGTAAACAGGAATGGACTCAGGACTGTCCCCTGCTGCGCGCCAGTGCTGCAGAGAAGCCTGTCCGACTCACATTTCTTTGCCCTCACGTACTGTGGCCAGTTTATGAGGGAATCTGTAATCCAAAGTGTGAGGTGGTTGTCCATTCCGCCATCCTGCAGTTTGTCCCCCAGTAGATTGGGCTGGATGGTGTTGAAGGCACTGCAGAAATCGAAGAACGTGATCCTCATCGTGCTCCCAGCATTCTCCAGGTGCAGCAGCTCAGAGTGGAGGAGGTAGATGATGGTGTCCTCCACACCAATGCTGTGCTGGTAGGCAAACTGTAACGAGTCCAGTGATGAGCTCGCCAGCGATCACAGGTGGGCGAGGACGAATCTCTCCAGCGTCTTCATCAGGTAAGACGTCAGTGCCCCCAGTCTGTAGCTGATGAGCACCTTCGGATGGGCGATCTTGGGCACTGGGACCAGGCATGACGTTTTTCACAGATGTGGAAATCTGCCCAGCTTCGGGCACAGGTGGAACATGTGCTGGACAATGACACACAGCTGGTCGGAGCAGGTCCTGAGGAGTCGGGATCTGATGTTGTCCGGACCTGCTTCCTTTCTCACTTTTATCCACCTCAGTTGGTTCCTCGTCTACGCGGCTGTGACAGATAGGCAGGAACCAGGAGGCAGAGTGGCTGCTGAGGGTGTGGCAACGGTTGAGTTGTTCGTTGCGGCAAGCTGGTCGTGAGAGTGGTGGGGGGAGCCCACAGTGAGCGTGGGTGGAGGTGCAGCTACAGGTGTAGTTGACGGTGGGGCGGGGGCATCAGGCGTCTTTTCAAACCGATTGAAAAAGCTGTTTAATTCATCTTCCCAGTCCTTGTCTTTCTCGTTCAATGTCACTGGGCGTTTGTGGCCTGAGATGTTTTTCAGGCCCTTCCAGACACCAGTGACATTGCTTGCCTGCAGCTGCTCCTCAATTTTCATCCTGTAGGCCTTTTTCCCCTCTCTGATCTTTATCTTCAGTTGGATCTGCACAGCCTTCACTTCCTCTCTGTTCCCTGACCCAAAAGCCATTTTCTTTTTCTTCAGGAGGGCCTTTGTCTCTGGATTAATCCACGGTTTGTTGTTGGAAAAACACCGCACAGTCCTGGTGGGTATGGTGTTTCTTTCACAAACGTTTATGTAGTCTGTGATGGTGTCGGTGAGTGAATCAATGTCCTCCCCATGAATCTCAGTGAAGACCTCCCACCTGGTTGAATCAAAGCAGTCCCGCAGAGCCTCTTCAGCCTCTGTGGACCATCTTCTGACTGTGCGGGTCACAGTTGGTTTCCTGTGCACCAGGGGTTTGTACACAAGCTTTAGATACACCATATTGTAGTCTGCAAGAGGGGGAATGGGGTACGCATCCTTCACATTTGAATAGAATAAGTCCAAGATGGTATTGTCTCTGGGAGCACAGGTTACATATTGTGTGAATGTTGTGAGGGAGGACTGCAGGGAGATATGGTTGAAGTCCCCAGCGATGATGAACAGGCCGTTGGGGGACTGGGTTTGCAGCCAGTTTACAACAGTCATGAGGGCATCAGAAGCTGTGCCGCCATAGAGTAAAAATGTTTATTTCCTGGTAAATATCCCTGGTGTCTTCAGGGTGTAGGCAGGGGTACTCATAGACACTGTGGGGCTGACGTGCTAACCAGTCGACACCTGGCCACCTTGTACTGGTGTGATGAAGGTCAAATGCTACTCAATACTCCATGGCACCAGGGGGATTGGATTGGATTTACCTTTATTAGTCTCACGGTGAAGAAATTTAAATTTCACAGCAGCAAAGTTATGAAAGGAAGATGAAAATAAGAAAGAAGTAGAAAAACAAAATACAGCAGCTGCTGGAAAGGCAGCCACTCTCGCGGCGCCATCTTGAAGTCGAAAGAACAAAATAAAAAACTAAATAACAAATGCTACGGATGCTCTCGCGTTTACGTATGAATGTATTTTCTAGTCAAAGTATTTTTACCTTCAATTAGGAGCTCCGTTCCTTCGTAATCAACAAGACAAAATGCTCAGAGGAAGATTATACCGACTTGTGCTAATTTATTACTGTATATGTGAAGGGCACACGTCACTCAATAGACATTTATTTCCAAGGTTACGACCTGACCAAACGCTGACTAGGCAGAAGCAACTCGAGACGTCTCCGCGACATCCCGCCAGAAGGATGACGACATCAGAGAAGAGGGATCCTATCAACTGCTGATTTCTTTGTTTGAGCCAAATTTGAATATGCATGAAGTACCCTACAAAAAAAGGGAACCTGTCTCAGTCTCACCTTATTTTGAGGGCACACGAATATTTTCTGTGTCAAAGAGCTGAGACCCAGAATTCTGCATTAGATTAAATTGTTAGGAATGAATCATCGGTGAGTAACTTGCCGTCTTCTTTGGTGATCTCTCTCACAACGAACATGCCAATTGTTAGGTTACAATGTTGCGCAAAACGGTAAATATTTAATTCCGTTCATAATATTTACAATTTTTAAATGAACTGTTAACGCTAATATTAGCCTGTAATATTTTAACCTAACAATTTCCAAACGATATTAGTAACATGTCTAACAACAACCATCAATATTCTGAGATAAAATTTATTTTAAGGTTGTCCCCCAAATAAAAGTTTAATAATCAATGTCATTGAGTGTAATGACAAAATAATGACTCCTCTCTTATTGGTCTTATTCGTAACCCCAAAATGCCGCACTGAAATCACACATTAAAAAATCCATCCTCCCATTTTCCAGACCACTTTATCCTCGGGGGTGCTGGAGCCTATCCCAGCCATCTTCATGCACTAGGCGGGCGACACTCTGAATTGGTTGCCAGTCTATCGCACGGCACAGATACAAACAACCTGTCACTCTCAGACTCACACCTACAATTTAAAGCACTGGTGTCAAAGTCAAGGCCCGGGGGGCAAATCTGGCCCGACACATCATTTAATTTGGCCCGCGAAAGCAAATCAAACTTGTGAAATGCCATGATGCTTGCGAAAGTCCCAACCAAATTTTCATATTGTCCCATGTCAACCACAATAAGTCATTATTTTTGACTTCATATTTGAAAACTAGTTATTAATTAATTTGTTGCGCGGTCTATATGTTAAATGTGGAGGGGATTAAACATTCGAATGGCTTCCCCAAATTTACAACGGCCCCCAATAGGAAATCATAACTACAATGTGGCCCATGGCAAAAAATGACTTTGACACCCTATATTTAAAGTGTTCAATTAGTCTGCCATGCATGTTTTTGAAAGGTGGGAGGAAACCAGACCCAGGGAAAACCCATGCGGGCCCGGGTAGAACATGCAAACTCCATACAGGGTGGCCAGACCGAGTCTCAAACTCACGACCTCTGCACTGTGAAGCCAGTTTACTAACCACTGCACTACGAGGACGGCTCACATAATAAAAATTTCACACATTTTGATAACCAATCAGAAATAAGAATTATTTATTTGACATCTTCTGAAAGATTTTCATTCGACATCATAATTCATTTAGTCATAATGACACTTTTTTTAAACCTGAGATTGCACCTGTTGTCAAGTAAAAGATGAGCAAACATTCAGGCGTGACGCCACAAATTAATGACCATCTAAATTGAATCACACCAATTTAGATGTATTATATTTTGACAAACTGCGGGCACAAGTGTTCCTGGCCTGAGTCTTTAAAATTAACGGTGGCTCCATCACTGTAACCAACAACAACCAACAAGTAGCCCTCCCCCTGCAGTATCATCTTGGGGGAAAAAAAAAACATTTAATTAAAGTAAGAGCTACGAAGTCGTCAAACACTGCATTACTGTTATTGCAAGGGCACATTTGTGACAAATGTTTCTGTGACATAATATAGAGCACCACTCACCGGAGCTTCTCACTAAATTGAATAACAGAACTTGAATGGGACTTCTTTCAAGCACTCTCCAGGCTCACTCTTTTATTTACCACCCCCGGGTTATTTGTCACACGGTCTGGGGTCACTGGGAGGAAATACTGTACTGAGAATGTTCAATTTACTTGACACAAGGAAGTCAATACCTGTGATGCTCGGTGGCCAAATGTTGGAAAAACAGAAGCCACCTTCAAACCCCTGCCTGAGACTTGCTAAAGTCCGTCATCTAGTGGTACCACTGATTTCCAAGCCTATGAAAAGTCGGATTTCTGCTCTGCCACAAGGGAATCAATGATTGACTCTATTGTAAAGCCGCAAGGGAATCGATATAAGAACAACAACAATGATCATCCTGACATAAACAATTAGTATCAAATATCCATTACTGTAACCAGCATCTTATGACAAAAATGCCTCATTGGGACTTTTTTTTCTTTGGCATCACCACTAAATTAACTTTGCAGTAAATTGGTTCAAATGTAATGTGATGTAAGAATGTTGAGGCTTCTTACTTTATCTGCATAATTTACTGAAGCAACCGTGTGTTATATCTACAGTATATCTATAACCATTGCAGTGAATTAAATGGGATAATACTTTACGTTAAAGGTGAACTTTTACAATATCACCACATGCCAAATTTAACTGCTTCGACAAAGTGACAACACCGAGATGGACACTGGATAAACAATTATCTAGCGCGGGGTTTACAAGGGAGAATGGCAAGCGCGCTTTTCAACTATAACAAACGCAAAACATCACAACACCTACATCCAAACGAGACAAACGCGCAGAAAGAAGGTACTTTACAAACATCAGCTTGTCGAACTTACCTTTTCGGTGTGTCCTCAGAAAAAGTCAATGATAGTAACTTGAATTCAAAAACTGTACGATGGTTTCCATTTTTCTTCTGTATATAGATATTTTCCCATGAGAAGGCAAATAGTGAATTGGATGCTTGTAGTTAGGAACTTCTGCTCACTCTGGTCTGGTCACTCTGGTCACTCTTGCTGCAGCCTTTCTCCCGGTGCAGCCAAAGAGTAGTAGGGGTAGCAGGATGAGTCACCCACCTCAACGCTGCATTGGCTGATGAAACTGCGATTGGTACCTTTGTTCACAGATATGCGAAAATACTTGTTTCCATGAACTTCGGGCACTTTTAATCATCATCTTATGATTCTGATTCTGATCATCAATGTATGCAGTCCTTCAGCTGCCGATTTAATTAAACAGGCGCAATCTTGGCACTAAGTACATTTGCAAGTAAAGAGAGACAATATTGTTGTGACTTCACTATTCTTACATTTGTGGCATTTTCTTTGGTGGATTTCCCATGAAATTAGCTTTTTCCTGCAAAAAATAGTGATCACCTTAGCTCATTGAAGGTCGGGGAAAACCTGCAGATTTGTATCTTTTTGACTGGTAAAACTCAGTGATTACCAGAGTGTTACCTTCACTTATAAATGAAGTTCATGCGCCGCTCCTTCTGAAGAAAGGCATCGATAACTTCTTTGTATAAACCTTCCTTATCATTCTTCAGTTTTAAAAGTCTCTTTGTCTCAATGGAGATCACTGCCAGTGAAGAAAGTCGTACTTGATCAGTCCTGTTCGGACTGTATGTTTTTAGTCTTTTCAGTGCTGAGAATGACCGCTGCACTGATGCTGTAGTAACTGGAACAGTGAGAAACTTTGGCTGGGGCAACTTTGTCGCCTCAGGAATAGTATCAATGAGGTCCTTCTGGGCCAAAAACCTGAGAAGCTGTCCAGGAGATTTACATCCATCCCTCAATGTTTGTGAGCTATACAGTCCGGTGTTGGTCTTCCTTTAATTATTATCTCCTGCTTCGATTGAAAGTCCAGTTTAGAAAATTCTTTCAATTTAAATATGTAATCCTCCATTCTGAAAATAAGGCCAAGTAACACGAAAAAATGACTGGATGGTTACACTTAACTTTCTAACTGTTTACTGCAGCTTGCTGTCACTAATTCTATTATTCTGCAGCCGAGGAGTCGCAAGAAGAATCTCTAATCACCAGCGCCCCGTATCATGAGGCAGGAGAACTGTGTGCCTCACCTATGCACACAGTTTTGATATAAATAAAATAAACAATGTAGTTGTCATGATCTGGTTGGCGACCAACGGGGGGCGCTGTCAGCCCCGCCTGCACCTGCACAGGTGCTGGTCGTCCCGATCAGATTGGCGACCAGCGGGTAGCGACGTCAGCCCTGCCGGCAGCCTCGCAGGTGCTGGTCGTTATAATCAATAACACTTAAAAGGACACCTGGCACGATCATCCGGTGCCGATTCACTGTTTGTTTGCTGCTTGGTGGCAGCATGCATCGTGTACGTGTTTGTTTAACCTTGGCGGGCTTTTACTTTTGGTCTTCTTTTGCTACTTTGTATTTTTTCCATTCAGATCATTTTGATGTTTTACATTTTGTTCCTGCTGACTTTATTTTAATACAATTTGTCAAACAACCTCCTGCTCCCTCCTGCCTGCTTTTTGGGATCCGAACCCGCCATCACCACCTCGCAAACCGTGACAGTAGTACAGTGTTATGTACAGTGACTGTACATTATATACACCAGCTAAACTTTGGAAATTTAGTTCATATACTAAAAGTGTTTGAACACTTTATTTGCGATATGCAGAGGGACAGCAATGCGGTCTCACTGCAGAGCAAGCCAGCACTGTTATCATCGTCATTGCGTAATCCATGGTGAGGCTCAGTCGGCTGCTGCCTCACCGCTCGTCTCTACTTAGTATTTGAACAGTAAACATGAAAATTCGGCAATTAAAAAAAAAATCCAAAAATGGTGAAGTTAAATGGAAAAGAACTTTAAAGTACAAATCACTAAATAAATATAATTGCTTAGTTAATTTTTTTCATTTGATATTTCCGTGATGACAGGTGAGGTACAGCCTCACCTGCCTCCCCGTCACTGCCAGAGTCCAAAGGACCAGATGAGCAATGATTCATTAAAACAATGTATTTATTGCATCTGGAATTTGTTTGATTCCAACTGATTGACAAATTATTAACACGGTCACTGTCTTCATCCATCCATCAATTTTCCACACCGCTTATTCCTCATTAGGGTCACAGTGGGTGCTGGAGCCTATCCCAGCCATCGTCGGGCACTAGGCTGGAGACACCCTGAATTGGTTGCCAGCACACACAGACCTACAACAGCCACTCTCACACTCACACCTAGGGACAAGTTGGAGTGTTCAATCTGCCTGCCATGTTTGTTTTTGGAATGTGGGAGGAAACCGGAGGACCCGGAGAAAACCCACGCGTGCCTGGGGAGATCATTCAAACCGGAGCGGGACGTCAACCGGCGAACTCTGCACTGTGAAGGTGGCGTGCTAACCACTCGACTACCGGGCCGCCCCACTGTCGTCATATCAATGATATACTGTACAACAGTGGTCCCCAACCTTTTTTTGCGCCACGGACGGGTTTAATGTCAGACAATATTTTCACGGACCGGCGGATGTAATGGGTAGCATCTTCACAGCCCCGCTTTGTTCAGTGGAAGGTCGGTGCTTTTGGACAGTCTGCAGCTGGATGGATACATGGCTTGAGGAACCCGCGATAAGAAGGAAGGAGCGTCAGTGCAGAGCGCCGATGCGTATATGGAACTGTCGCGGGATGGAATTGAAGCTGATTTATGTGGGACAGGAGATGTGAGACAATCTCCTTTCGTCAATGGATGCTACAGCTGCGTGTTTGCTTTCAACATTTAGCTTGTAGTCGACATGCACATTCCACCATGATGTCCCTGATCCACTGGTGAAGAGACGCTTTGATCCTCTCCTCTTTCATCTGGAACTGCTTTATGTAACAAAGAGGGTACAGAAAGTGCTTAAGAATGAATGTCTCTCTGTGTCTTTGCGTTGTCATGTTATTTGTTATTTAGTTTTTTTTTGTTCTTTTGACTTCAAGACGGCGCCGCGAGAGTGGCTGCCTTTCCAGCAGGTCCTGTGTTTTGCTTTTCTACTTTCATTTCTTTCATAACTTTGCTGCTGTGAAATGTAAATTTCTCCACTGCGAGACTAATAAAGGCAAATCCAATCCAATCCAATAAATACGTTTGTTCTTTATTCATTTTGCTAGGTTACGATGGGCTAATTTTAGCGGTATGTGTCACGTGACCTAGACAAGCGTTTTGACATGCGTCAAGAGCAGTGGCGGTCCGTGCATTTCACACCTAGGCCTTCAGTGAAATCCTGCTTAGTCCGACTTGAACAAATATCCCTCGTAATACCATAATTTATGACACAACGGCTGGAGATATCATTTACAAAAGCACACGCACGCAGTACTGGGCGTAGCATCACCTTAATCGTCTACAACACAGGCTATTTTCCGGAGCAATTACACATCAATAAATCTGCTTCAGCAATTAGAACTTGTCACTATACGTGATACTGCAATTTATTTACTGAAATTTAAAATAATTTGTTTTAGTTTTATTAATTCCACCAAGAATATGCAGTCTTTAACAAGATTTTACGCTAAATTACAAAATGTCAGTTTAATATAAGAAAAACAACAAGACGTTCACAAAACGAACTATTTGTTGAAAATAAAAGTAAACATTTCTACATGCGACAGCGAGTTGTCCTCTCCTTCAGCCATTGTGGGTTAAAAAAGCGTGTAGATATACTTGGTTTTTCTGCTAAAGTCTCCGGGTCTGATCTGTTGTAGCTTGGTTGATTTGCATAGCGCTACCTCCGCTGAGGGCTGAGGTAAAGTGAGTATCCAATCACAGGACACGTACATGTCATGTTCAACGCGAGGCCCTCTAGCTGGCCTTACTGTGCCAACTCGTGATCTGATTGGCTATCGCAACTATATATCAACTACATGTGCCCGTTCATGTACAGCGCACAGACGCCCTCACTGTTTATTCTGAAGGCGTCGGTCAGATTTCATACAGCCTGGCGACACAAGCTAGCTGAATTCTGATTGGATTAAAATCTCTGACCTAAAACTACAACACTGAAAGGAGCATAACCAAATGGATATAATATAACATCAAGAAAACAGTATGTAGAATAATTTTATATATATATATATATATATATATATATATATATATATATATATATATATATATATATATATATATATATTCAGAAAAAATACTTTTTTAATGAAATTGACTTTTATTATAATTATGATATTGATGTCTGATTATGTTAGGCCAGCAGAGAAGGCCTTGCTGGCTCTGACGGCCCACCACTGGTCAAGAGTAAGTCATAGACGGATGTAATCTGGTCATTTTTCATTTTTCAAAATAAAACAGTTCAGATTCAAATAAAAAAAAAACGAAAAGATGTAAATTATTTATTCATTCTGTGCGGCCCGGTACGAAATGACCCACGGACCGGTACTGGTGCGCCGCCCGGGGGTTGGGGACCTCTGATATACAATAATTGTAGCAAAAACATTTCAATCTAATTTCAGGATATATGGTATTTTCAAATGTTTGTATTAATTTGGTAACCGTTAACATTCATCAGTTCCCAACGACTATCTTCTTCTTTTCCTTTCGGCTTTTCCCTTTAGGGGTTGCCACAGCGAATCAATGTCCTCCATCTATCCCAGTTTTGTGCATCCACTTCTCTCACACCAGCTATCTTCATGTCCTCTTTGACCACATCCATAAACCTCCTCTTCGGTCTTCCTCTCGGTCTCCTGCCTGGCAGTTCAAGGCACAGCATCCTTCTCCCGATATAGTCACTCTCTCCTCTGGACATGTCCAAACCATCTCAGTCTGGCCTCTCTGACTTTCTCTCCAAAGCCTCTAATATGAGTTGTCCCTCTAATGTACTCATTCCTGATTTTATCCAACCTGGTCACTCCCAAAGAAAACCTCAACATCTTCAGCTCTGCTACCTCCAGCTCTGCTTCCTGTCTTTTCTTCAGTGGCACTGTCTCCAGCCCAAACATCATTGCTGGTCTCACCACTGTTTTATACACTTTTCCTTTCATCCTAGCTGAAAGCCTTCTATCACACATCACACCTGACATTTTTCTCCAGCCGCTCCAGCCTGCCTGGACATGCTTCTTCACCTCTTTTCCACACTCTCCATTGCTCTGGACAGTTGACCCCAAGTACTTAAAATCCTCCACCTTCTTTATCTCTTCACCCTGTAGCATCACTCTTGCACTTGGATCCCTCTCATTCACACACATATATTCTGTCTTGCTGCGACTGATCTTCATTCCTCTCCTTTCCAGGGCATATCTCCACATCTCTAGTTTCTCCGCCACCTGTTCCCTGGTCTCGCTACAGATCACAATATCATCTGCAAACATCATGGTCCAAGGAGATTCTTGTCTCACATCGTCTGTCAACCTGTCCATCACCATAGCAAACAAGAAGGGGCTCAGAGCTGACCCCTGGTGGAGTCCCACCTCCACCTTGAATTCCTCAGTCACACCAACAGCACATCTCACAACTGTCTTACAGTCATGATACATGTCTTGCACCGCTCTGACATACTTTTCCGTCACTCCAGACTTCCTCATGCAATGCCACAGCTCTTCTCTGGGCACCCTGTCATACGCTTTCTCCAGATCTACAAAGACACAATGCAATTCCTTCTGACCTTCTCTGTACTTCTCTATCAGCATTCTTAAAGCAAACACTGCATCTGTCGTACTCTTTTTTGGCATGAAGCCATACTGCTGCTCACAAATGTTCACTTCTGCTCTTAGTCTAGCTTCAACTACTCTTTCCCAGAGTTTCATTGTATGGCTCATCAACTTTATTCCTCTGTAATTAGTACAACTCTGCACATCTCTCTTGTTCTTAAAAATGGGCACGAGTACACTTCGTCTCCATTCTTCAGGCATCTGTTCACCATCTAAGATCTTGTTGAATAACCCGGTCAGGAACACCACCACCACCTCTCCAAGACACTTCCATACCTCGATTGGTAAATCATCAGGCCCGAGTGCCTTTCCCCCCTTCATCTTCTTCAGCGCCCTCCTCACTTCATCCTTGCTAATGTTTGCTACGTCTTGGTCCACAACAGTCACATCTTCTCTTTGTTCCTTCTCATTTTCCTCATTCATCAATTCTTCAAAGTACTCTTTCCATCTTGCCATCACACTACTGGCACCTGTACAATACATTGCCATCATTATCCTTAATCACCCGAACCTGCTGCAAGTCCTTACCTTCTTTGTCTCTCTGTCTCGCCACCCTGTAAAGATCAGTCTCACATTCCTTGCTTTCCAGCCGAGCATACAAGTCATCATAGGCCTCTTGTTTGGCCTTTGCCACCTTTACTTTAACCGTGCACTGCATCTCCTTGTACTGCTGTCTACTCTCGTCCGTCCTTTCAGTGTCCCACTTCTTTTTTGCTAACCTCTTTCTCTGTATACACTCCTGCACCTCCCCATTCCACCACCAATTCTCCTTATCTACCTTTCTTCCACTCGATACACCAAGTACTTTCCGACCTGTGTCTCTGATTATGTTCGCTGTAGTTTGCCAGTCATCTGGAAGGACCTCTTGCCCACCCAGTGCTTGTCTTACCTCCTTCCTAAAGTTCATGCAACCCTCTTCCTTTTTCAACTTCCACCATTTTGTCCTCACTTCAGCCTTTAGGTTCTTCATCTTGCTCACTGACAGCATCATCTTACACACCACCAACCTATGTTGTCTGGTTACACTCTCACCAACCACTACTTTGCAGTCACTGATTTCCTTTAGATGGCGCCGTTGACACAAAATGTAGTCTACCTGTGTACTTCTGCCTCCACTATTGTAGGTCACCCTATGTTCCTGTCTCTTCTGAAAGAAAGTATTCACAATAGCCATTTCCATTCTCTTAGGAAAGTCAACCACCATCTGTCCTTCGGCGTTCCTCATCTGGAGTCCAAACCTGCCCATCACCTACTCATCATCTTTGTTTCCTGCGCCAACATGTCCATTGAAGTCTCCACCAATTACAACCCTCTCACTTCTCGGGATGTTCTGTATGACTTCATCAAAGTCCAACCAAAATGTCTCCTTCTTCGCCAGCTCACATCCTACTTGTGGGGCATACCCACAAACAACATTGAACACCACACCTTCAATTTCTAGCTTCAGACTCATCATTCTATCTGACACTCTTTTTACTTCTAAGACATTCCTAACAAACTCCTCTTTTAAGATAACCCCAACTCCATTTCTCTTTCTGTCTTCACCATGATAGAACAACTTAAACCCTGACCTTAAGCTTCTAGCCTTACTCCCTTTCCACCTGGTCTCCTGGACACACAGTATGTCTACTTTCCTTCTCTGCATCATGTCAGCCAGCTCTCTACCTTTACCTGTCATTGTTCCTATATTCAAAGTTCCTACTCTTCGTACTATACTCTTGGCGTTCCATTTCTCTCTTTTCCTCCGGGCACACCTCCCTCCTCTCCTTCTTCGACCAACAGTAGTCCATTTTCCACTGGCACCCTGAAGGTCAACAGTACCAATGGCGCCTCGACCGATCCGGTATGGGATTCAGAGGTTTGATTCGCATAATTGTTTTGGCAAAATTTTTACGTCGGATGCCCTTCCTTACACAACCCTCTGTATTTATCCGGGCTTGGGACCGGCACAATAAGACACTGGCTTGTGCCCCCTTGTGGCTACATTAGTTCCCAACGACTATCTCCCAGTTTCAAAAAGATACTACACCATTGGTTGTATTGTATTTACTAAAGTAATCAGAATCAGAATCATAATCAGAAAGCCTTTAATCGTCTCACAATGGGGAAATTTGCAGTCCAGCAGCAATTTGAAAGAGGGGTGCTGGGGTGAAAAGAAAAAAAAAGATCTTCTAAGCATAATAAAAAATGTCAGAAGACTGAGCTGTATACTTTAACTGTGCAAAATGTTTAACAAAAACACTACAGAGTGAAAGTATAAAGAAAAAAAGCATAATGACATATGTAGCTGCAGTGCATCAAAATAAGGTGGCTGCGCTATTTACAATGCAAGAGTCCTATTTTTTTCACGTCTGATTATTAAGAAGCCTGAAAGCAGTCGATAGGAAGGAGCGGCGGTACCTATCCTTGGAGCGTGGGTGTAACAGTCTCTGGCTGAAGGAGCTACCCAGTGCTGTCAGGGTGGGCAGGAGGGGGTGGGAGGGGCTGTCCATCATAGCTTTTAGTTTAGCTAGCGTCTGTCTGTTGCCCACCTCCTCCAAACTCGACGAGGCGTTGGATAACTTGGACGTAGCATTGCCAGGCACAGGGTGGAAATGAGACGGGTCCGTTGTACCTGCGGGATTCGATGGTTGGTCGGTTCATTCTGTCAAACATAAAAGGACACCTGCCACGACCATTCGTTGTGAAGGGTGGGTACTGTCATGATCTGGTTGGCGACCTACGGGTGGCGCTGTCGGCCCCGCCTGCACTTGCACAGGTGCCGGTCGTTTCCAATCAGTCACACATAAAAGGACACCTGGCACGACCATTCGTTGTCAGGTAATTGTTAAATGTCGTTGAATGCTGTTGAACACATTGTATGCTGTTAGATGCAATTGCATGCATTGTGTGCAGTGCATGTGTGTTTTTAATCTTGGCGGACTTTTAATCTTGGTTTTCTTTTGATACTTTGTATTTTTTCCATTCAGATGATTTTGATGCTTTACATTTTGTTCCTGCTATCTTTATTTTAATACAATTTGTCAAACAACCTCCTGCTCCCGCCTGCCTGCTTTTTGGGATCCGCACCCGCCATCACCGCCTCTCAAACCGTGACACTGACGATGAAACTGTTGCACGTCCCAGTAAAAAAACGGAGCTCATGGCGGATGAAAAGCAGCCATTGTTTCAGGCTACAGAGAGCCCCCATGGGAGGCCAGGGGGAGAGACTGTGTGCTGCCCTGGGATTGGAGCTTGGGGTGAATGAACAGCTCAGCTCCTTATCTGCTCTGGGCGGGCGCCTCAGCCTTCCTCCTCTTCCCCCTCCTTCACTGCTCAAGGGGGGTGGACGCCCCGGGGGAGCGAGTACCCCACCCGGCGATGACTCCAACTGTGACTTGGCCAGGCCAGAAACATGAAGCGCTCATGACCCCCTCTCGGGGGATACGGTCATTGCAACCTGACTTTGCAGATCAATTTGCTTGTGGTAGTGATTGTGTTTCCTCGCGTAACAGGAGCAAAGCAAATTGGTCTGAACAATTGTATCCGCTTGAACAATTGCATAATATTAAGATGAATGATGAAAGCGATTTGAAGTTTTTCCGCTTGTCCAAGTGGCTAATCCGAATGCTGCAGGCCTGCACGACCGAACTATTTTTGTCTATAGGCCTTGGTGTGACAGTGACGTAGCTGAAGCGTGCAAAGGATTAGGTGATTTTGTTGAGAATGCGGAAAGCTGGACTGAGAATTTTGAGGAATTGTGTGCTTCTTATCAGCTGAATGGGCTAGAAACACTGAAGGTTCTCAAGAGATGTCTAGGGCATCATTGGAATCGAGTGAAAGGGTGTTATACTGGAAAGACTTCAATGGGATCAAACATGACGCATGAGGAGGTGACGTCGCAACGCCGATTGGTGTGTGAGAACATCAGGAAATTGTGGAAGAAACACCAAACTTTGGCATGATTCAGCAATGTAGACAGCAACGTGGCGAAGATGTAAACATTTTCAGGGGACGCTTTGAAAATGTTTTCAGAAACCACTGCTGTATTCCTGAATCTGCTGATGAGGATTCCGTATATGTTAACCAATTTAAGCAAACATTTCCCCAGAATTTGACGCCGGAAATTGGGGATTTCTTTCGAAAACATTATGTCCAACACCAGACTGGAAAGTTGGTTGATCTCAAGGAGTGGGCTATACATGCCCAAGAAGTGGTGAGAAAAAAGTGGGGAAATGGTGTAGGGTCGCCGATGGAACAAGTGATGGCATCTGCCATGGGTGACAGAATGGAGGACGTGTTGTACCAAGATCGGGTGAAGAGACGTTTGCCGCCCGACGATCGATGCTATAATTGTGGCGGTGTAGGACATATTGCTCGACACTGCAAAAGAAAAATTACACCGCAAAGGAAATGTGGGAAATCTTACAGACCTCCACCATACAACACACTATATGGTGAAGGACAAAAAACAGAACATTTAGATTGACGTGCGGAACCCCATTTCGACACTGATGACAACAGTCACGACAGTGGGAAATGGGGATCAATGAAACCAGTTGAAATCTTGAATTTGACAAATGTAGTTGCTTTGACTTTGCCAGAAAACGAAAAACCTTATTATTGGCTTAACATTGGGAAAAAGGATGTAAAATTTCTTTGTGATAGTGGTGCATGCAGATCAGTGTTAAGAGGCACCATTCCAGGTGTCGCTCCGAGTCGACAAAAAGATTCTGTGGTATCAGCAGATGGGAAAGTGACATTGTTACCCATTTCTAAGCCAATAAAAATTTTAGATGAGGGACGAACTCCATACAAGGTCACTATGGTCTTGAGTGGAGATTGTCCTATAAATTTGTTGGGGAGAGACCTGTTACAAACACTACAAATAGCTTTAATACCAACAGAGGAAGGGTACAAACCCAGAAAAGTTAACCTTCTGGAGTCCTTCGTAGTTGACGCTATGGGGGACCCAGTAAAGGTTGATTCATTAGAATCATGACTAATGGCCACTCTAGTGGCTGAGGACTTTCCAGACGTCCCTGCCACCCTTTGGTCATTGGGAAAAACAGATGTGGGCTTATTTAAAACAGCAAAACCAGTTGAAGTATTGCCTAAAATGACTTATCGACCAAGACTTAAACAATATCCATTAAAACAGGATGCTATTATTGGCATCACTCCTGTAATACGGGATATGGTGAAGGCTGGTATTTTGATTGAAGACCCAACTTGTGAATGTAATACACCGATATTTCCTGTTAAAAAAGTTGAATCTGGGGTTTGGAGAATGGTGCATGGTTTGTGACAGATAAATAAATCCATACAATCGCGTGCTCCGTGTGTGCCAGACCCACACACATTATTGAACTGTTTAAAACCTGACAAAAAATGGTTTAGAGTAATTGATTTGAGCAATGCTTTTTTTCTCCATTCCGTTGCACAAAAATCCACGTCATTGTTTCGGATTTACATTTAATGGGAAAAAATATACATATACAAGATTGCCACAAGGGTTTACAGATAGCCCTACAATTTTTTCACAGGAAATGTCTTCGTGTATTGCTGATTTTAAACATCCTGAGACTTCTCAGATTCTTTTGTACGTTGATGACATCTTAATTGCTTCACCGACTGAAGACGAGAACAAGACTGTATCAATAGCTTTGTTCCAATATTTAGCGAAAACAGGTAACAAAGCTTCTTTGGATAAGTTACAGTTTTGCCAAAAAGAAGTTGTTTTTCTAGGACATCTTTTGTCAAGAAGGGGACGAGAGTTGACAACCAAAGGAAAACGGGCAATTTTGTAGGTTCCCCGACCTAAGACGAAAAAACAAATGAGGACGTTTTTGGGACTGTGTAATTATTGCAGAACTTGTATTCCGCATTATGCACAAGTCACTCAACCATTCTTGACACTCATATACCAAGACGAAATGTCACTGAAAGAGGCATTACAGCCTTTACAGAATTGAAAATTTTGATAGCCAATACGAGTGTTTTGGCCTTGCCTGACTATAACAAACCTTCTGTTCAAACAGTTGACTGCAAAGACAAATACATAACTTCAGTCTTGTTACAAAAACAGGGACAAAAGCTGAGATCAGTTGCCTTTTATTCTAAAAGACTGGATCCAGTGTCTGCAGCTCTTCCAGCGTGTTTTAGAGCGGTGTGTGTCGCAGCGTTGGCAGTTCAGTCGTCAGCTGAACTTGTACTTTTCCATACCACAACGCTGATGGTACCACACTCGGTTGACTTATTGATTACAGGCACGAAAATGACTTTCTTGTCACCAGCACATTTGTCTATCATGACAACGTTGCTGGAACAACCACACATAACCATTGAGAGGTGCAATAGCATTAACCCGGCGACACTTGTACCTCTAGCTGTTGATGGAGAACCACATTCATGCGTTGACGGAATAAATGAGAACTGCAAACCACGAGCGGACTTCAAAGACACACCTTTACCTGACAGCATCCACCTGTATGTTGATGGCTCTGCATCTAGGTCAGATGCAGGGGGTAACAGGGTGGGTTATGCTGTTGTGACCGACGTTGAAATTATTGCTGACGGTTCATTACCAAACACGTATTCAGCGCAAGCAGCAGAAATTGTTGCATTGACTGAAGCGTGTAAATGGGCAGAAGGAAAGACGGTGACGATTTTTACAGACAGCCAATATGCGTTTTCCACACTTCACAGCTTTGCAGCCCAGTGGAACCGCAGGGGAATGACTACATCAACCAGGAAGACTGTTGAACATGCAGACTTATTGAGAGGCTTGTTGAAAGCTATCCTCCTTCCAAAAAGTGTGGCTGTATGCAAATGTGCAGCACACACAAGGGCTAAAGACAGGATTAGCTCGGGTAACGAAAGAGCAGATGCACCCGCCAAAAAGGCTGCTCGGACTGCTTTCAATCTAGTAAGTCAAGAGACACGTGAATTAGTGCCCACATAAGTTTTGAAGGATATGCAATCGTTAACCACAAAATCCGAAAAAGATCTGTGGCTGACCGATGGTGCTATGCTAGTTGATGGGCTGTATAAAATAGACAATAAACCATGTTTACCGAGAAACATGTTTCCTATGGTGGCTCGGTTGAGCCATGGTAGGTCACATGTATCAACAGAAGGGATGGTGTTTATAGCAGGAAAGCTATTCCATTTAAGCAGAGGGTTCAACTCATATGCAAAAAAAACTTGTCGGAGTTGTTTGGTATGCTGTAAACACAATCCACAGGGTAATATATGACCAAAAAGAGGACATTTCCACAGGGGTCACACCCCTTTGAAGTGGTTCACATGGATTGCATTGAACTAAGCACAAGTGGTTCTCATAAATACTGTTTGGTGCTAATTGATTCATTCACCAAATGGGTGGAAATTGTGCCTTCAAAGAAATCCGATGCATTATCTGTTGCGAAAGCATTATGCAAACATATTATTCCAGAACATGGAATACCAAGAGTAATTTGGAGTGATAATGGGCCACATTTTGTTAATGACGTAATAACCAAGATTTCCGAACATTTAGCTATTACATTAAAGAACCACTGCGCATATCATCCACAGAGTGCAGGATTAGTTGAAAGAATGAATGGTACGATAAAAAATCGACTCAGAAAAACGATGGAGACAACAGGCAAACCATGGCCTGAATGTCTGTTTTTGGTTAATTTAAATATGAGAATAACGGCCACTAATAACGGCTTAACGCCTTTTGGGATCTTGCATGGCAGACCTTTCATCCTCCCATTATGGGAAGGTGTGCCCTGGCAAGAGAATGAATCAGATCCAGGTGCTTTGTTGGCAAAATGGTTGTGTGAAATGTTTACAACAAAAGAGGTTGAGTCAGCATGTGTACTGCCGCAGTCCTCTTTGTTCCCTCCACAGGAACAGAGGCTGCACCCCGAAGACAAGGTGCTGATCAAGGCAATCAAGAGGAAGACCTGGTCTGCACCAAAGTGGGAGGGGCCATTCACTGTGCTGATCACAACGCCAACTGTCATTAAGATCGCCGAAAGAGCCACGTGGGTGCATCAAAGCCATTGCAAGATCGTTCACCAACCGGATCCTAAGCAGGTGGAAGACACACGGAGCCAAACTACTCACTAGCCATGGGTTTGGTCCACATCATCTAGCTGTACGGACTCGTGGGGGCAATCCAGATGACACACGTGGAGCAAAATGGTTGTGTGAAATGTTTACAACAAAAGAGGTTCAGTCAGCATGTGTACTGCCGCAGTCCTCTTTGTTCCCTCCACAGGAACAGAGGCTGCACCCCGAAGACAAGGTGCTGATCAAGGCAATCAAGAGGAAGACCTGGTCTGCACCAAAGTGGGAGGGGCCATTCACCGTGCTGATCACAACGCCAACTGTCATCAAGATCGCCGAAAGAGCCACCTGGGTGCATCAAAGCCATTGCAAGATCGTTCACCAACCGGATCCTGAGCAGGTGGAAGACACACCGAGCCAAACTATTCATTTGCCATGGGTTTGGTCCACATCATCTTGCTGTACGGACTCGTGGGGGCAATCCAGATGACACACGTGGAGCCTCCCACTCCATCAGCCTGTGAAATTCCACTATTATATCCAACAACGTCAGATAAGTGCCCAAACATGGCACATCCGGTAGCCTGCTTTCCACTACGGGCTGCAGGAATAGTCTCATTTCCCCTTAGTGTCCTCGTGAACAAAGCATGACAAAATTGAAGCGATTATCCTCAAGATTCTTGGTACGCTCGTATCAAGTTGGGGAAGGCTTGGACCACTGATTGGGATTCCGTTGTGGGCCATTCCAAGTCCAACACAAAATGGGTTTGAGATAGCTGTGTCCAAGAAGCAAAACGAACTGTCGTCAAGATAGCTCGGGGGAACTGGTTAGGAACTGGAACTGGTACGATGACAGATATCCAACTTGCTATCATAACCCACAATGTTGCAGGATGCATGAACTTGAGACTCTGTCCTGAGTTTCGTGAACATCACATTGGTTTTCCCGTAACTATATGCATCATGTCATCTGTGACATCACCAGTCGCGACATCGCCTTTCCAGCATAAACCACATATCAGACTGACAGCCTGGATGGAAACACCTGACAAAACGGCCCAAAATTCAGGTGTCATGGACGCATTGTACCAACCGTTTGCAGGAGAAAAACATGACTGGAATCCGTTGTTATCAAACACGTGGTATTGTTATGCTACACTCATTGCTAAACAAAATAGGAAATGTGATTGTTTTGTTTGCTCTTATATGCCTCATTCTGTGACACAACAACGCGTGCATTCGAAAGTATTCGGAGATAAAATGGCTAGAGCTGCATATATGTTAACATCTTTGCATAGACCTGATCAACATTTTCCGGTTTTTCGCAATGCTTCGAGAGGAGAGATTGTTCCAGGTTTATATACCATTTTGGAAACTGAAAACCAGGTTATGACCGAGATCATGTTGCGACTACCAGTATGCGTTGCAATGTACAGTACGGGTCAAAATTTGGGTTTTATAGATGAGGATATATGTATATATGTGCTACCGCTGTCACTGTTGTAATGTCACTGTTTTGCCCGTATCTTCACATCTTTGGTGGTTATGCGGTTGGAAAGTATATTCTTTTATTCCTCTGCGAACCTACGGTTTGTGCGCACCTGTTACTGTCACTGACAATACTTTCATTGTTACCAGCCACCCAGTGCACCATCATGTGAAAAGAAGAGTATCGTTTAAGCCCCATGATTCAATCTGGGGAACTGATGTTCCAGAACAATTCAAACACCATAGCACGGGTAGTAAGGTAATGTTAGCTCTTTTTCCACAAATTGGAGTGGCTAAAACATGCTATGAATAGAAACAATTGATTACAGATTTCAAGTGTTTGTAAATGCCAGCTTGAAAGTGGATGAAATGCAGAACACCGAAATTGCAGCAATTAGACAAATGGTGCTGCAAAATAGAATGGTTTTGGACCTTTTGACAACAAGGGGGCGTCTGTGCTATGGTGGGTGACACTTGTTGTACGTACATACCCAAAGAAGCGAATTCCATAAACATGACAAATGCTTTGTCTGTGATCTCAGACATACTATGGCCAAAGATCGACAGCTTGATCACCCGTGGAGCTTTGCCATGCTTTTCGGAGGCCCTTGATATACGGCTTTGCTTCGACTGTTTGTGCCTATCGCGATCGTGATTGTACTTATTTTCTTAGTCATTGGTTGTATCATTCCATGCTTAAGAGCAACGCTAATTAATATGATAACTAATTTTCAGGTGAATTTTATTTTATCATAAAACGCAGTTGAACTCCGAATCAGAAGAGAAACAGAAATTAGATTCCAACAAACTCTCTCAACAGTAACCCAAATATAACTGTATAATGCCTCCATTTTTCTTATAATGAAACTAGTGCAGTGTGTTCTATCGGAGACAACTTCCTTGTGTTTTCTACATACTTGGCAATAAAGATGATTCTGATTTTGATTCTAATTCGGAGTTTGATTCTGATTCTTCACTTTGTCCACAGTCATCATCTCAGAGAATCTCTTACAACCAGGTTAACGGTGTGTGCACGATATGGGTGATGGGTCCATTTCAGGGTTTTAATTGCTTTTGTGATGTTAGTTTTTTCGTGTTTTTTTTGTGTTTATGATGTTTGTCTCACTCGTGTAAATGTTCGTCTCCCTCTGCCTCGCTATACCCGAGGTGTACCTACTCCCGTGAGGTTCTGCTCGACATCGGCAGTTCATTTTTAAAACCAAAACCAGCTGAAGCAGAAGTGTTACGCAAGCATGGATTGCTCAGGGAGTCGGCTCGTCCATTGACCCCCACTCTTCCACCGACCCCCACTCCTGCACCCAGAGTGGAGGCGCCACAAGTGATGTATGAGGAAACAGAAGAGGAGAAAGCGTGGAGGTATCCGCACTAGGCTCGCAGCTAGCCCCCACCGGCCGACCATTCCTACCATCACGCTGGCTAACGTGCGCTTGCTGCACAATAAAATGGACTACATCAGACTTCTCCGCTCAACTTCCAAGACCGTGGGTGAGTGTTGTGCCCTTGTGTTTGTGGAAACATGGCTGACCGACAGCATACCGGACAGTGCCTTCCAGCTAGCCCAGCTAACTAGCTTCCAGACAGACAGAGTGCTCGTCGAAGGGGGGAAGACTTATATCAGTGATGCCTGGTGCCGCAATGCTGTTGTGGTATGCAAACACTGTTCACCACTGATGGAGCTTATGGTCATAAAATGTCGGCCATTCTACCTGCCGAGGGAGTTTAGTGCCATACTGCTGGTAGCAGTTTACATCCCCCCAAGCTCAATTAACAACAGGAGTGCGGCATTGAATGAACTCTACCAGCACATCAGCGAGCAACGAACAGACCACCCAGATGCTTTCCTTATCCTGGCTGGCGATTTCAACCATGCCAACCCGAAAAGCGTGTTTCCACAACTCCATGGACACATTAACTTTCCGACTAGAGGTATCAACATTCTGGACAATGTTTTCACCACACACAAAGGAGCCTACAAAGCTTACCCCTCCCCCACCTAGGAGCTTCGGACCACTCCACTATCATGTTAATGCCCGCATACAGGCCACTTGTAAAAGTCGTCAAACCAGTCAAGAAGCAGATAAGGGTGTGGCCTGATGGGTCGTCAGAGGCACTCAAAGACTGCTTCTCAATCACCGACTGGAACATGTTCAAGCAAGCGGCTACCTACAACAACACCACAGACCTCCAAGAGTACACAGACTCTGTTACCTCCTATATGAGGAAGTGCATGGATGACGTGACCGTCACCAGATCTGTCACCATCCGGGCCAACCAGAAGCCATGGGTGATGGGTGAAGTCCACAGGCTCCTTAGGGCTTGGAACACTGCCTACAAAGCTGGCGATGAGCTGGGCCGGAGGACAGCCAGGGCCAACCTGTCACGTGGCATCAGGATGGTCAAGAGACAGCACTCCAGGAGGATCGCCAACCACTTCAGGGACAGCAAAGACACCAGCAACCTGTGGCGTGGGATACAGATGATCACAGACTACAAGCCCTCTCCACAGACCTGCGAGAACTCCACCACACTGCTGAACCAGCTGAATGACTTCTTCGCCCGCTTCGAGGCAGACAACAGCACTCCAGCACAGAAGACCCCACCATCTCCCGGCGAACAGGTGTTGACACTGTCCGAGGACAGTGTGAGGCGATCCCTCAGAGGAACCAACGCACGAAAAGCCCCGGGTCCCGACGGCATTCCTGGCCGTGTTCTGAGAGACTGCGCTGAGGAGCTCACAGATGTCTTCACGGACATCTTCAACACCTCTCTGAGCCAGGCTGTTGTGCCCATGTGCCTCAAAGCCACCACCCCACCTGCCACAATGACTACCGCCCGGTCGCACTCACTCCCATCCTCATGAAGTGCTTCGAGCGGCTAGTAATGAACCACATCAAGGCTGCCCTCCCCCCCAACCATGACCCTTTCCAGTTTGCATATCGGCCCAACCGCTCGACCGATGATGCCATCTCCACTGCTCTCCACACAGCGCTCACCCACCTGGAGACCAGAGACTCCTACGTCAGAATGCTGTTCATCGACGTCAGCTCAGCATTCAACACAATCATCCCCCAACAGCTCACCGATAAACTGAGCAAACTGGGGATCAGCACCTCCCTGTGCAACTGGCTGCTGGACTTCCTGACGGGGAGACCACAGGCAGTCAGAGTTGGAGACAACACTTCCAGCACCATCACGCTGAACACAGGGGTACCCCAGGGGTGTGTGCTGAGCCCCCTCCTCTCCACTCTGCTCACGCATGACTGCTCACCATCATCACCCAGCTCCAACCTCTTCATAAAGTTTGCGGATGACACGACTGTGGTGGGCCTCATCAACAACGACGAGGAGACAGCCTACAGCACAGGTGTCAAAGTCAAGGCCCGCGGGCCAAATCCGGCCCGCCACATCATTTTTTTCGGCCCGCGAAAGCAAACCAAACTTGTTAAATTCCATGATGATTGCTAAAATCTGAGCCAAAATTTCATATTTTTGGATGTCAACCACAATAAAATTCATTATTCTTGACTTCAGATTTGAAAACGAGTTATTCATTAATTTGCTGTGTGCTCTATATGTAATATTTGAAGGGATTTAAACATTCTAATGGGTTCCACAAATTCATAACGGCCCTGGAGAGGAAACCATAACTACAATGTGGCCCGCGGCAAAAAATGACTTTGACACCCCTGGTCAGCCGCCTGGCCATGTGGTGCAAGGACAACAATCTCCGTCTGAATGTGGAGAAGACGAAGGAGATTGTTGTGGACTTCAGGAGAGTGCACCCCCAGCATGCTCCACTAACCATCGACTGTGCTGCAGTGGAGAGAGTGAGCAGCACCAAGTTCCTGGGAGTGAACATATTCGAAGACCTGTCCTGGAGCCACAACACGGCATCACTGGCCAAGAGATCCCACCAGCGCCTGTACTTCCTCCGCAAGCTCAAAAGAGTTGGAGCCCTGGCCCCCATCACGACCTCCTTCTACCGCGGTACCGTCAAGAGCATCCTGACCAGCTGTATCACCCTGTGGTACGGCGCCTGCACCGTGTCCTGCCGTAAGACTCTGCAGTGCATCATGAGGACAGCTGAGAAGATCATCGGTGTCTCTCTCCCCCCCTTCAGGACATTTACAACACCTGCCTCACCCGCAGAGCCATCAGGATCGCTGGCGATCCCACCCACCCCTCCCACAGCCTCTTCAGCCTGCTACCACCGGGTAGGAGACTGCGGAGTCTCTGAGCCAGGCTCAAGGACAGTTTCTGCCACCAGGCAGTCCGGAGACTCAACTCCCTCCCAGCCCTGCCCAGCCTGCCCCTTCCCACTACTACACTCACCGAACTCTGAGTACACGCTACATGCTGTGCTATCATCCTGAACTCAATTTTTTTGTTATTTATCATTTTTCTCTGCAAGACCTCACTTCAACCCTTTCTTGTTGTTTGTTTTTGAATTACTACATTACGTCACTTTATATATGTCACTTCCTTACTTTACATACGTCACGACCTCACTTTCCAGACGACACTACCTCACTTTACATTCAGAAATTACATGTATTGTCTGTTGTCAATTGTATGTCTTTTTAGCCACGTTATAAGTGCCTTGCATCCCTTGCACGCTGGGTCCGAGAGGACATTAATTTCATCTGTGTTGTATGTCATGCATATTAGCATATTTGACAATAAAGCTGACTTTGACTTAGTTGCATTGTTGCTATCACAGCAAACCACTTTGTTTCCCCTATCCCACTGTTTGGCTACTTCGAGCAGCTCCTCTGTTGAGTTCTAAGAAATGTGTCTTTCACTGACCTCAAAACAATCCACCAGACAGGTCCCCACCTTGAAATGTTCAATAGAGTGGCATGTTACTGACATGTAGGATGCCGTTGTTTGGGATGTCCAGCAGTCAGTTGTTTGACAAACAGCTGTGGCTTTTTGACCTGTTCTTGGACTACAGCACATTCTTTGTCATATATGATTCTGGTATTAATTTTTGAGAAAGTGTTTTCAGAATCAGAAAGCCCTTAATGGTCATACAATGGGGAAATTTCCTGCTTGGAATTGCATACAGTGGGTTGAGAGCATTAGTATGTTTTCTGAATCCGTTGTGATCCACGGTTGAAAATGGCTGAAAATCACTTGCAATCATTTTACTCAGTTCCTCATCAATTGTGTTCGGTTTAGCTGGGTTGATATATTTTTGCATAAAGTGTCTCAAGGAGCTCTGGGTTGTGCATCTTGGAAGTTGTGATATTGCACCAGCAACAGGTTCAGGCAGATACAGTAGACTACAAACTTCCCATGCTCTCGAACCCCTCCTCCTTCTTGAGAAAGAGATCTTGAGCAAGAAGCCGGCTCTAAGAACCGGCTCGTTCGCGAACGACACGTCACTACTGGCTTTGCATTTCCTACCAGTTGAGCTAATGTGTTTCCAACTGTTTTCTCGCGTTACAGAGTCGTATATATATTGAATACACCCTGGCGTGCGTATGTTACCTCACAACTTAACAAAATGATTAAAACAGAAAGAATTCTACATCTGAAGAGCAGCCGGGGACGAAAAGTCCGTGTTGTCCGCGAACATTATTTGAGGGAGCGAGTTCCATGCCACAGTTCTCTGTGTCTTTCCGGCTGTGACAACGGTAAACATTATCCAACAAGCATGTGCGCATTTTTTAAACCACATATCTGTATTCATGTACCGAATAAGCTAATATTTTTTTTACCCAACAACAGAATAGTTGGCGAAATGTATTATCGGATAACCTTGGATAAAATTATGAAATTCGATGTTCATAACTTTAAAAACAAATGATTCATTTCAATAATATGCAAAAACATATGTTCTATCACACCATGTCAAACATTTTAATGGAAGTGCAGGTAAAGTAATCTAAATATAAAAACGAAGCTGCCTTGTTTTGCCGCCATCTTTCTTTCCCAGATACAACAACAATGCGATGCAGTTGTGCAGTCCCTTGAGGGAATACTACTAGAAATCGTTATGGGTGACGTTTGGCTTTGCACCTCTGCGGATGAAAATAGCGGTCGTTTTGCAAAGTACGGTCTCGCTTTCACTCCGCAATGCGGGTGCTTCGAAATGCACGGGTTTCGATTTTGGGTTATTGCATTCTAATTTTTCGCCACTATATGTAACTACATTCTACACACGTTACCTTAGAGCCATGTCGGTCAACATTCATTTTTCATTCATTTTGAAGAGTGAGTACCTGTACTGGGTATAAAGGAATAAAACACAAAAAAATCAATGGCATCTGATTCCTGAAAAAAAGCTGACGTAATTTAAATTTCAAAATAATGACATACCAGGCACACTGGCGTATTGGACATACTTGTAACTGAATTTGCGAGATTTACGTAATTACTGTGACCTGTCGTGGACTGTACACCAGACTGCATTTTTGGATGTTTCCTGGTGTGTTGTGCTATAAATTGCTGCAAGGTGTCATTCAGTATTCCCATAGATTAGACAGGTTACATCGTGTTTCTATGGAAAAAAAAAATGCTTTGCCGCTGTAAATGTATTTTGTATTGTTTGAAACGAAATCATCTGTATGGCAGCATACAGTGGACATATTTTGATTATTAATAATCTTAACATTTTCCCGCACAGAATTAGATGCTAGTGATATTTGTATGTATTTGAAGGAAGGAACATTAATTTTGAATTGTGTGTTTCTTTAAATAGGTATGATTAATGAAAAATCTCTGTTAACTTGAATATAATGTTGAAGGTTAATTGTCTGTCAAGTTACTAGAAACTGTATGTGGTATTTTTTTTCTTTTGAATGGAATTTAACAAAGACTTTGGAACACCATGCTGCAGTGAAGTTCGTGCAAACTACAACCATAACAATGAAAAATATAAAATAGCTACAAATGCAATACCAACATTTGCATTTACAAATATTATATAAGTATGGAATGCTCTCACTTTGTATGGAGCTCCTAAAATTAGATGACACAGGTGATGTTTTAGTGGTGACAAGTGACTGTCTCCACCAGTGCAAGTTATCACGGTTGGAGTATCAGAGCTGATTTAAAGAAAGTAAATACATGTATAGCAAATATTAAATAATCCAGTCGCTGCCTGGTAAAGAGTGGAAAAATTCTTCCTTTTGAATCCCTATCAAACCTTCACAGATGGAAAAGTATTGCCAGGAGATTTGACCCACTATGTGGTGCCTGATGTGGGTGTGGTGGTTGACTACCAGGAGATTTTGGAGTTCAGAGAGTTGCAGGGAATCATCTACACCCAGACAGCCTGCCAAGCCGCCTATCACTGCAAAGGACGCAGGTGTGGACACTTTTTTTCCAATTTATCATCATTCTAGTTTACATAGCACTTAAGTGTGTTGGCTTTATTTTCTGGTCTTGAATAGCTACACAACACGACAACGAGGTTCCCGGTACTCAACGGTGGTTCGGTCAAGTAAAATTTAAAAAGTAGTAGATCGCTCACTCTATTACAAACCACCAACAATTGTCTTTGCCTTCCTTGTCACGTTTTTTTCTTCGCCGAACTAAATAAAGTACACAGAACAAACAGAAAAGTATACAGTAAAGTCTCGTTATATCGATATCGGATATATCGATAGTCCCGGTTATATCGATACTATTTCTATGAACGCACGGAGAAAATTACATGCAAACAGGGTCGGATATATCGATAGTCCCGGTTATATCGATATTTTTTCGGACTCCCTTGAATATCGATATAATGAGACTTTACTGTATTTATATAGGGGACAAAAATGTTAATATGGATAATGAAAGTGATAATCTTATGTGGTGGGGGTGGAATGATAGGCGAGCATCATATTGTTCTGTGTCTGGAGAGATAGAACAGCCTGTGTTGAAGTTGTTCTGCCTGTTTATATAGAATGAAAGGTAAGAAAAATACTGTTTGTGGGTGTGCGTGTGTGTGCGTGCATGCGTGTGCTATCAAGTACTGAGTAGCTGGCGATTAAATCAAAATGTAGGACCAAACCAACACACTGTCATTACTTTGATAGAGACAAAAAAGTTGGATTTGAGAGACAGTTGCAATCCGTAATCTTCACATTATTTTGTCTCATCAATCTAATTCTTTCTCATTAAACTTGCTTCAGTATACGGTATCCTTTTTGACAACATAGCCTAACCTTAGGAGTTTATAAAAATTTTCATGCAGTAACAGTAAGGCAGACACAATTTCCGAGAACATTTAGAATCCAACATTGAATTGAGTAATTTCTTATTCATGGAGTTAGGCAACTGCAGACTTGCAGATCCACGTGTGTGCGTGCGTGTGTGTGTGTTGCAGTTGTCGACTGGTTGCCATGGTGATGTTTCATCGGTCAGAAGAAGTTGAAAGAGTCCTCGCAGTTGGTTATTAAAATTTAGGGGTCAGGACTGATGACTAAACTCTTAAAGGACAACCAACGTCACTTTTTTGTTTTTTAACATAAAATATAGCTATATGCGGTGGAATCTTATTAAAATACGCTCAGTAGAAGTCATTTGAAGCCATTTTACAAATTATGGACACAACTTGTCCTGAGACATCGGTTGTCCTTTAAGTTTTAAGTCATTTCAAACTTTAACATAGGACAAAATTAAATTTCAATATAAACAGTAAAACCACATTTTTTTATACAAGGCAATTGTGCTGTTGACGAGCCTGATGAATATAGTTGAAATAAGAAGTCCTACTTGACTGGTTTCCTTGCAATATGTCGAATGTTTCTGCTTACTGCGGTTTCCTAAAATGTTGCATCATTCATCTGATGACGTTTTCCTTCTTACAACGTGAGATGGATACAGTTGGTTGAGTTCATGCTGATGTAATACCAGATCAGAGATTACATTGTCCCTTGAACACATAGGATCGATGGAAAAACAACATATGTGACTGAAGAACTTATTTTGTCTCGGACCAGTTTGCAGTTACGTCTTCCCTCGGCGAGCCATTGCGACAGTGGAATCTAGTGAATGTTTAATTATTTATCATTACATTGTTTTATTACTTGTGCACAACATATCAAATTAGTGGATTTCTAGTTTTCCGTGATTTTACAAACTTTTGTTGTTTTCACTAAAATATTGTCTTTATATTTAATTGTAATTCAATCCACTTGAAACATGAAGCGTTAATAATAATAATAATAATACATTTCATTTATAAGAGCCTTTTAAAACTCTCAAGGACACTTTACAGTCACAGGATATTTTTCTGCAGGTGAGCAGCCGCAACCACACGCACCTGCATTCACTCAACCCGGTAGTAACATAAAGTTGATATACACCAATTTTGTTCATTATTGTTATTATTTTGTATGTTATTTCTTATTTTTATCTCATTTCTTTTCTTTCTTATATGGCACAGTGAACAGAACATTGCATATTGGATTGGGTTTGCCTTTATTAGTCTCGCAGTGGAGAAATTTACATTTCACAGCAGCAAACTTTATGATAGGAATGAAAGTAGAAAAACAAAATACATAAGCTGCTGGAAAGGCAGCCACTCATGCGGCGCCATATTGAAGTCAAAAGAACAAAAAAAAAAACTAAATAACAAATAATATGATAACTCAAAGGCACAGAGAGTCATTCATTCTTAAGCACTCTCTGTACCGTCTTTGTTACATGAAGCAATTCTAGATGAAAGAGGAGAGGTCAAAGTGTCCTTTTCACCATTGGATCAGAGACGTCATGGTGCAATGTGCACGTCTACTACGAGCTAAATGTTGAAAGAAAACACAAGGCTGTAGCATCCATTGACAAGAAGAGATTGTCTCATATCTCCTGTCCCACGTAAATCCACTTCGATTCCAAGCCGCGACAGTTCCACAGATGCATTGGCACTCTGCGCTGACGCACCTTTCTTGTCAATGCGGGCTCCTAAAGCCATGCATCCATCCAGCCACAGACTTTCCAACAGCGCCGACCTTTCCGCTGAACAAAGTGGGGCTGTGAAAATGCTGCCCATGACAGACGCAAAAAAGCACAATCTCCCCAGAGCTGTCCAGCAAGGACAGTCAAATGACAACGACATTCTGTCTGTTCAAAAACAGTACTGGCATATTCGTGCTGCCGAAAAGGCGCAATCGCTCAGCACAGTCTCTTCCTTGATGAATGCCGTGGCCAAAAATTCTGTGAAACAATCCGTATCCGTTCCACACGACGCACAACAACATAGAGTGGCAAAAGAAAACACAAAAACAAGATAAAAACTTATGTGGAAGTGCAAGAAATGTAATACGTTTTATTGAGATGGTTATTTTATGTATGTTCTGTTTTGATGTCCGGAACAGATGATGTTCAATGTACTAAAACATATGACCATGTTTTACCTTTTCTTACTGTTAAAAATTAAAAAAAATGTTTACAAAAAAGTTGATATACACCGGATGTGATGATCGTAACACATCCAAATGATTGATTTATTACCCAGCGCTGATTCATTTGCTAATCCATTCGGTGTCACTAATTATTTCGTCATCTCTACGACCACCTGCACATACTACTTTCCTCTTGTTTATATAAGGCAAAAACATTTTATTTGAAAATGATTTTTGCTTCTTTGTCTCATGTTTTTTTTCTCCCTCTGGGTAGGCTATACAACCGATTGCGAAACCTGCTCAAAGACCCCAGACATGACTGTGTTCTGTTTGCGAATGAATTCCAAGAGTTTTCTTTCAGTCAGCGGGAGAATGGTGACAGTCAAGAAACGTGGCAGACCAGGTGAGTCGCTCCTGAAAAACCAGACACCCTACGTTGTGTTCAAACCACAACCGGTACACTGTTGGTGTGTACAGTTATCAATCAAGTGTTGCAAAGAAGACTGAAGTATTGAGCGAACAACTGTACTTTTTGCCTTCAGCATGCTGCACATTTTACTGCTAACCTACAATATGTTCTCACTGTTTTTTGCCTTGTTATGATTGCCAGCCAAAATCTGACTTTTCACCGACACAGATTGAAACCAAATGTCTCTTTTATAGAGAACGATCAATCTCAGTCTCAGCTCCTGCACCATGCTAGATCGATGCAAAGTCTGCAACAAGAAGTCGCTAGTTTTTCCGGTGGTGTGGGTTAGGTGATCAACACTTAGACTCTTGCATTGAGCAAATACCATTGCTATGTGAATATGGTTTTGGTGTTCCATTGCAAAAGGTAAAAGAACAGAGGCTAGTTGGTGTCCGGCCTTGAAGATTGATTGAAGATTCGGTTAAAAGACTTTTGAGGCCGGCTGAAACTTTTGCTGGCCAATATCCAAAACATCTGTTATCTGGACTTTACCCTGGATGAAAAATACACCAGAATGCTAGCATTCCTATCTGCCTTTGCGTCATCTTTTAAAAATAATTTCCATTTGTATTTTATTCAGATAACCAAAATGGTTTTTCAGTTGTAATTATTTCATTACTTTCAAGCCCAGTTTTCTACAATTGTACAATGGGTTCAATCAAATATAGTTGAAATACGACTACTGGGTTCTGCACCGCTGTTTGAAAAAGTCATCTGCAATAGTTGTAATTAATAGTGTCAGTATTCGTTTGTAAATGAATGTACGTGTTTCCATTTCATTCACAGCATAGAGGGTGTAGTGACTTCATGTTTGTTTGTGTGTGCAGGTGTGTGTACTCTGCAGCAGTTTGGTACTATAACCACCTAGCTGGTATGATGGATATCGTGATGATAACAGAAGACCAGGACACTATTGCTCAGTATAGCAGTCTCCACACTGGAGTGTACGTCATCTCTGTCCAGGTACTGGATTGAATACAGCCCGGTTTCTCACATTACGGCAATGTACTACGTACAGCAGGGGGTCACTAATCTTTTTTGTAGCTGAGAGCTACTTCTTGACTATGGATTTGTGGTTCACACTTCCAGTTTGATACACACACGTACACACACACACACACACACACACACACACACACACACACACACACACACACACACACACACTACACGCGCACACAGTTTTTGAGAAATACCGTTGCTGTGTCAACTCGCTGTTGGCCAATGTAACACAATTTTTTCATCTATCAAGCCGAACAATTTGGTTGGGGAATTGAAGAAACACAAACTCTAACCAGATGAAAACATGTCAAAAAGAAAAGATAATGCTTTACTTTTGGACCGCAGAGCCTTCTTATGCTTTCTGTCATTTTCTTTCTCGCATAAAAACTGCCAAAATTAATCCATACTATCTGCCTGAGTCATTTACATAAATAATATGATGTTGGCAGATAGTGTGGATTATAATGGATTATTTTAATCAGCGTTGTGAGTGGCCATGGACATAAGAAGAACGGCTGCACTCGGAAGGAGTGTGAAGTTATGCAGCTATCACAATTGGGCCCGGAAAATTACTTTTGTTATGATGCGATGTGGCTAATGATATCATTAGGGCAAGGGTGAAAAAATAATCTGCTAACATGGCAAAGTTGACCAAAACAACATCAAAATGAGTGTCATGGCTATTACTCGAGTAATCAACTAATCAGGTAGTGGTAATGAAGGTTTGTGAGTGACATTAAACGTTAGTGACATTCATTTATGTGTAGACATGTTCCAGCCCGGTGGTCCAATCGTTAGTGCGTCAACCTCACAGTGCAGAATCCAGCTTCGTCCTACCTATGTAGAGTTTGCATTTTCTCCTGAGCTTGTGTGGGTTTTCTCCCAGGGCTGCCGTTTCCTCCTACAACCCAACAACATGCATGGCAGACTGATTGAACAATTTACATGTATATCAGACTCATACCTCCAGGTATGTATGAGTCTGAGCGTGGATGATTGTTTGTCTCTGTGTGCCCTGTGATTGGCTTGCAACCAGTTCAGGGTGTCCCCCGCCTACTGCCCTTATACGGCTGGGATAGGCTACAGCACCCCCCACGAACCTTGTGAGGATAAGCGGATCGTAAAATGGATGAATGGATAGACTGATCGTGTTTATAAATTCTGTCACTTAGTTTCTATAAATGACATCCATTTCCAAAAATGTCTTCGATTGTCGTTTTCAAATGATCACTAGTGATGGGAAAATGACACATCATGAATCAATGAGACTTTACACACACTTTCACTTTTTGGCCAATGCATCATGGGGCCTCATTTGCGCCCTCATGTGGATAATAAATGCCTTGACACAGACAGTGATTAAAACTTTAATTACATTTAAAATTTAATTAAAATGTATGGAAGAGGATAAGGGCCAATGAAGAAAATATAATAGACATGGCAGGATTCTCACCTTTATCTCAGAATTCAGACTTTAAATTGAGAATCCTCACTTTAAAGCCAGAATTTTGAGATCAAAGTCAGGGTTCTGAGAATAATAATAACAATAATACATTTCATTTAGAAGCGCCTTTCAAAACTAAGTCAGACTTCTGAGATAAAACTGAGAATTGTGCCAACTTCATTTTTTTCTTAGCTAGCTCTCTCTTGCATAAACATGGCAGGGAGTTGTGACGTGAATGAATGCGCCTGTGTTCCTTGAACGAATAATTGCTCTACTTAAGACATTGACACACAAACACTGAACAAGAGACACCTTTCATTTCATTTCATTTTTCATTTTTGTTGAAGGGAAGGTGTTCGGTTCTTTAGAACAAATTTTACACTTCGCCCTTTAAAATATCATCAAGTAGAAGACGTTAAAATGAGGGATACACCTTGTTGTCACAGTAGTTTACATTATATATTCGCACTGGTTATTGTAACTTGTACCATTTTAGGAGAGATCTGCTCAAAATGATCCCAGACAGTGGATGTTCTCTTCTTTTTCGTTGTGAACGGTGAGTCCAATGCAGAACAAATCCGATTGAAGATCAGTGTCAGGCATCAGTTCATTGCCGTTTCCTTGAACCATTTTGTTTCGAATCTTCGAGTGGGTGGTGACGTTGAAAACCTGTCTCGCGAGGCATCGGCGCAGCCATGTGCGTTCTAAGGCTTTGGGTGTGGCCACAGGCAAAATCGACCGATGCCTCGACTTCACTCACTCACTTCGCAAATGCTTTCACCTGTTTATTCAGCACAGGCCTCGGAGCCTCGGCACAGTCGGGCTCATCACTAATGATCACTAATACATAATTCCTAGAAAATCACAATGCCCCATCAACAGTGAGCTATTTTTGGAGCAAGCCATCTTGGTGACCTGTCGGAGAGTGCATACAACAGCCTTTTAGTTAAGATCACCACCTTTATTTCGTTTGGTGTTGATAATATGCATTAACAATGCTTCGTATTTGGAGGTTTTCTGCTACATTTTTAGTCAGGGCCTTTCGGACAAGAGTTGAATCATAAATTGCCAAAACAATGGAAATGTTGTATGTGTTTCTTTAATTCAGGAAATTCATGACTGATTATCAAATCAGTTCCTTTTTCTGTTGGATTGGTGAGGGACCTGTAACCATCTATTTGCTTAGAAACGCCATTTGCCATTTTGTGCTCTCTGAAACCCCTTAGACGAGTAAAACATGGTTAGAAAGCTCCGTCTAGTAGTATAGTAGAGCAAGCTACTGTCATTTGCCACGATGCATAGTACAAACCTGATAATTGTGTCATTTCCTAGGAGTATTTGCAAAACTTCTGGTCAGAGCTACGGGCAGCTCATGAATTGTACAGCTCGATTTGCCAGGCCCTACAGCAGAAGGAAAGCGAGTGCACTGAAAAAGAGTTTACTGACCATCTACCAGCTGAAATCTTGGAGGCTGGTATCAAATCTGGACGCTATATTCAGGTACCGCATCTCTTTTTGTGTTGAAGTTGTACTTGTGCATCTTAAAGCATCAAGAGTTCAATGATGCAGAGCTTTATTCAGTTTGAGGAAAAAAACGTTTTAAGATATCTGATGTTTTACAAATTGCATATGGAGCTCAGTTCAAAATATAATTATTTTGCAAATTTGACCTTGTTTTCTGTGTTTTGTCCTATGTGTGTTTGGTAATCACAAAATGTTTTCCTGCTTCAGCTTTTCGCTTGTTAAATTTGATTCAAAAAGATGACCTGGACAAAATTTGGATATAGGACTTTTCCACACAGTGTCTATGTTATCTTAACTGAGACCGGCTCCCTTGGTCATATGACACAATGCTTGATGAATTGGCACCGGAGGAGCTGCTTTTAACATTAAAACAGCCACATTGTGCATTTTTTTCACAATTGGTAACAAAGTTCCAAAGGTGTCTTCATTAAATTTTGTACATTCCAGTGCTTCCTTGTTGTCAAGTGACACCTCCATGCTACCTAGTTTGCCAAGTTGTGACCTTGCTACATTAAGGAACAGCTTGTTTACAGTCAAATTTTCGACTACGGGGGACAAAAATTTACTTTGTAAAGTTTCGTCCGTGATCTGCGGTCAGGCATGCAGAGGCCCAACTATTATGTATACAAAAGCAATTAAAAACTCAATATCAGTTAGTCCACAGATCCAGTCACTGTATGTAAAGTCATTATTGTGTTGCATCCTTGTGGTCCTTCCTGTAATTTTTAATGTAGTTATATTCTCAGTCCTCTTATCAAAGCTAGTCATTTGCGTTGACCAAATAATCACAGCAGATGTTCAAAATTCATGATTTAGTGAATTATTGGTTGCATTATCTCATGCAGTCAATGAAGCCACTCGCCATCATAAAAGTGCATTCAATTTTGTTCAGGCATGAATGTAATCTCTTTTCCTCTCATTTGATGACATCCTAGTCACCTAAATGACTGCATGCCACCATTTATTCAATTAATTAGCATTAAAAATTATGTAGTTATGTATTTTTCCTTTTTATTTTATGATCTGTACTACTTTTTACTTGTTGGAGTTGGACTCCAGCCCAGCGGATTCGGCGGGGGTGAGGCAAGTTACAGCAGTGGTGGAAAGTCAGGGCCTGCAAGGCCTTCTATGCTCGCCTAAAAGTAGCTGAATCACAGACTGACTGTTAATTATATTTTGTCAATGAATTCTTGTTAAATAATTCCAAATTGTCTTTCAGCTTGCTTTCATTGCTTTTCCTCTGCTGTGCTGCTTACAGATGTGTGTTTTCATATTTAAGCTTTGAACCACTATCATTGTTACTACTATCAGAAATCTACCTGGATGCCGTCACAATCAGTTCTGCGGGCCCTGTCGCATAAAATGTGCCGATCAAACGGTTCCTTGTTCCTTCCCTGTTGACAACCCAAAAGGTTGACCAGCAACTGCTTGCAGGTGTTGGTCAACGTCAGAGTTTTCGCAAACTATGATTGACTATTCACAAGCCATGTCTGGACATTAGGGATATATATATATATATATATATATATATATATATATATATATATATATATATATATATATATATATATATATATATATATATAGGGCCGATACTACCAGTAAGACTTTAGTTCGCTGACGGAGCATCTTGGATAAGAAGCGAAACGTCCGACACCTTCAAAAAAGTACAGATGACAGCTGAAGAAACCTTCTCATCGATGGACCACTCCTGTACGACTGAGAGCTTACACAGACCTAGCCAATCATTGTTTGCAAAAACTGCTCTTATCACTAGCTACTAGTGAAAGGACCATCTTGGCCAGAGCTAGCACACAGTATCTGTAGCAAGATGCATAAGCAAATATATTGTGTTGATTTAATAGCAGTTTTGTCAACCAACAATTGCTGAAGGAGGCGAACAAATGGATTTGGTTGCAGATTTACTGTTACAGCTATTTTCAAGACAGACTTTTCAAGAAAAGATGGACATCATTAAGAAAAGGTCAGACAGTTATTTCCTGGCTAACAGTACCCTCTGGTAGACTTGTAGTGAATTACACCGCACTTTTTACAGTCACAGCTGTGGATTGATTCAGTTGTAGCACCACTACTGAAGGCCTAGCTACGAAATGCCCAGGTCG
Source organism: Hippocampus bargibanti (assembly GCF_051943395.1). Taxonomy (NCBI): domain Eukaryota; kingdom Metazoa; phylum Chordata; class Actinopteri; order Syngnathiformes; family Syngnathidae; genus Hippocampus; species Hippocampus bargibanti. The sequence goes on along the minus strand of NC_142736.1, from coordinate 9,447,438 downwards.
CCACTGTGTTACACCCTGTCATAATCACCAATAGTGGCTCCATATTGGAATGTGAGCACAGGAAAAAGATACAAACTCATCACAAATTAGAAAGGAAGTAGTCTCCCACTCGTTTGCTAGAAAATGAGTCAGCCCGAGTCTTAAAATATTCGGAAGGGCCGTCTGTAAACCCTGAATGCCTTATTGCTCTCCTTTAATTTAAAGACAAACAAAAACAAGCATCAATTTTCCTTAGGCACGGTGGCTCGGCTGATAAAATAAAACAATATGATCAATCATTGTATTGCCATCAATCTCAGTGAAAATGATTTCACAACATTGCATTACCATATTTTTTTTTTTACTGTTCAGGACAAAATCTTGACCACCTCCCGCTGTCAGATTTGTCTTGCGCTATAATAAAAAATAATTTCACAACGATTTTACAGAAAACACAAACCATAAAGGTTTATCTGCAAATAAATCCAGAAATGGTTAAAAAAGAAGTAAAGATTGTCAATTTCTGTTTTTATAGCAATCAACTTGCATCAGCACATCTATATAATGCTGAAGCATTTTAATTTGACCCAACTTGGCCAATACTGTTCACTGATGTGCAGACAGTGCATTTGTGACTTGAGTCATCTTCAGCTGACATCTCCATCAAATTCAGACACTGCGGAGACTATTGTAGTTGCATGGCTCATTATTTACCTCCGTTAATCACAAAAGTTACAAAGAAGGAAACGGAAAGCTCTCCTTTTAATGTCACAGGATGTACAATGCTGGTGCTTGCGGCATCAAATTCTGTGAATCGGTGGCTGCATTAAGCTGCACCTACTCTGAAGTGATTGTTCCCATTGGCTCATCAGCTAAGTGACATCAAAACATTTCTGCTGCTTCGGTCCTTTCTCATCTTCTCCCACCTACAGTGGCGTGTCTCCGTCATTCATCGGCAAAACAGACATCCGACAGTGACGGATTGACGGATATTCCGTTATTACTGAGGGAATGCCGACTTATGGTTATCACGACTGCACCACTTAATACAAAAATGTCCAAACCATTGTATGCGGGCCATTTGCGGCTTTCCATCATGCATTTTTTAGTGGTCAGTGGCATATGACTAAATTTGGCATTTTTTTTCATTTTGTGACACCATTTTATACCCACGAGGTGTCTCTGACAAGTGCAAGTCCACGTGTTTTATTACAAATCCAAATGTGAATGTATTTACTTGTATTTAGAAAATCTGTCTATTTGAATGTTGGCTGTGGCACCGAACAAAACCGGACATTGATCACTCCAATGACGTGATGTGTGATCTCAAATAATTGAAAAGGAACACCATCTCGACATGTTTTTGTGTTTTGACTATTTTGTGGCCTCATGACATCCATAGTGAGATCGTTATTGCTTTGCTTAAACTGTGGCATCCCTTTTATTTCAAACTTAAGTTTTGTAACCCAAGCCGACACATTTTGTCACCTTAAATCTTCCTATGCTCAACATCCAATCCAATCAATCACAACATCGCTCTCTGTTTGTTCAGGGAACTCTGAATGTCAACAAGCACAGAGCACAGACGGAAGCCTACGTCAGAACGGAGGGTCTCTCCAATAAAAATACAGGTACGGTGTTTCAGTGATCGAAATATATGGCCTTGTTTCAAAGATAGCTAAAATATATTGGGTCTTTGTTTTCTTTCCAGTCAAGAAACATTCTCTTGACTGACCTTAAGATTTAACTCCCCTGTATTCTCTGTCTGTCCCTCATCTGCTGTAGAGCTGAGCAGCGAGGTGTTGGTATATGGAAACAAGCATCGTAACAGGGCCGTACATGGTGACATGGTCGCGGTGGAGTTGTTGCCGAAGAGTGAATGGAGAGGGAAGGTTGGCGCTCTGACCGAAGGACAGCTGGAGGAAAAAAATGGAGACGACACACAAAGTCAGCCCATGCCGACAGGTGGGGCGCTCTCATCTCAAACTACTCAGTGCTTTTGTCCAAAGCAGTCCATATATTTCTCCTCCATGTTTTAACTTCAATGTCGGAATCATAAAACTTGCAGGATACGTCGTGGGGATATTGCAGAGGAATTGGAGGGACTATGTGGTCACATTTCCTCTAAGAGAGAGCACACAGTCCCAGAGCAGGAATTCTCAGCGCATCATCACTGTGCCTTGGGACTATCGCATCCCAAAGATCCGCATCAGCACGCAGCAGGCCGACGCCTTGCAGGTCCACTTTGAATTTTACAGTGGTGAAACCCAACCAGAAAAGTGTTTCGTAAATTGAGTTGGAATTTAGATTTTGAACTGTTAATTTGATTTCAGCCTCCATCCATCCATCCATCCATCTTCTGCCGCTTATCCGAGGTCGGGTCGCGGGGGCAGCAGCTTTAGTAGGGAAGCCCAGACTTCCCTCTCCCCAGCCACTTCTTCTAGCTCGTCCTGGCGGATCCCGAGGCGTTCCCAAGCCAGCTGGGATACATAGTCTCTCCAGCGTGTCCTAGGTTGTCCCTGGGGTCTCCTGCCAGTGGGGCATGCTCGGGGCACCAGGGGGGCATCCTAATCAGATGCCCGAGCCACCTCATCTGGCTCCTTTCTATGTAGAGGAGAAGAGGCTCGACTCTGAGCCCCTCCCGGATGACGGAGCTTCTCTCCTTATCTCTAAGGGAGAGCCCGGACACCCTCCGGAGAAAGCTCATTTCGGCCGCTTACATCCGGGATCTCGTTCTTTCGGACACAACTCATAGCTCGTGACCATAGATGAGGGTTGCTTTGCTTTTTGGTTCAGCTCCTTTTTCACCACGACAGATCGGTACAAAGTCCACATCACAGCAGACGCCGCACCGATCCGCCTGTCGACCTCTCGCTCCCTCACACCTTCATTCGTGAACAAGACTCCCAGATACTTAAACTCCTCCACTTGAGGCAAAATCCCCTCCCGACCCGGAGTGGGCACTCCACCCTTTTCCGACTGAGAACCATTGTCTCAAATTCGGAGGTGCTGATTCTGATCCCAGCCGCTTCACATTCGGCTGCGAAACGCTCGAGAGAGAGTTGGAGAACTCCACTTGAAGGCCCCAACAGTACCACATCATCTGCAAAAAGCAGAGATGCTATACTCAGGCCACCAAAACGGAAACCTGAAACGCTTCGGCTGCGCCTATAAATGCTGTCCATAAAGGTTATGAACAGAATCAGTGACAAAGGGCAGCCTTGGCGGAGCCCAACCCTCACTGGAAACGATTCCGACTTACTGCCGGCAATGCGAACCAGACTCTGACATCATCGTCTCGGGACCGAACGGCCCGTATCAGGCGCTCCTGTATCCCAGACTCCCGAAGCGCCCTCCACAGAACTCCACGAAGGACACGGTCAAACGCTTTCTCCAAGTCCACAAAGCACATGTAGACTGGTTGGGCGAATTCCCATGCACCCTCGAGGACCCTGCTAAGGGTGTAGAGCTGGCCCACTGTTCCGCGGCCGGGACGAAAACCACACTGTTCCTCCTCAATCTTTCCAGGGAGGCTGAGGAGTGTGATCCCTTGGAGTTGGAACACACCCTCCGGTCCCCCTTTTTAAAAAGGGGGACCACCACCCCGGTCTGCCAATCCAGAGGCACTCTCCCCGATGACCACACAATTTTGCAGAGGCGTGTCAGCCAAGACAGCCCCACAACCAGAATTTCCTCGAAGCGGTCCGGAAGTCGGCTTCCATGGCCTCACCGAACTCTTCCCATGCCCGTGTTTTTGTCTCGGCGACCACCGAGGCTACATTCCGCTTGGCTAATCGATACCTGTCAGCTGTCTCAGGGGTCCCACAGGCCATATAGGCCCGATAGGACTCCTTCAGCTTTACGGCATCCCTTACTACTGACGTCCACCAGCGAGTACGGGGGTTGCGGCCACGACAGGCACCAACCATCTTACGGCCACAACTCCGATTTGCCGCTTCAGCAAGGGAGGTACGGAACATGGTGCATTCGGACTCAATGTCCCCCACCTACCCCGGGACATGTGTAAACTTCTGCCGGAGATGGGAGTTGAAACTCCTTCTGACAGAGGATTCCACCAGACGTTCCCAACAAACCCTCACAACACGTTTGGGTCTGCCAGGTCGGACTGGCGTCTTCCCCCACCAACGGAGCCTACTCACCACCAGGTGATCAGTTGACAGCTCCGCCCCTCTCTTCACTCAAGTGTCCAAAACATGAGGCCGCAAATCCGATGATACAACTACAAAGTCAATCATAGAACTGCGACCAAGGGTGTCCTGGTGCCACGTGCACATATGGACACCCTTATGTTTGAATAAAGAGTTTGTGATAGACAATCCGTGTCGAGCACAGAAGTCGAATAACAAAACATCACTCCTGTTCTGATCGGGGGGGCGTTCCTCCCAATCAGGTCTCACTGTCATTGCCCACATGAGCATTGAAATCTCCCAGCAGAACAAGGGAGTCCCCAGGGGGAGCGCTCTCCAGCAGACTCCCTATGGTCTCCAAAAAGGATGGGTACACTGAACTGCTGTTTGGTGCATATGCATAGACAACAGTCAGAACCTGTCCCCCCACCCGAAGGCGGAGGGAAGCAACCCTTTTGTCTACCGGGGTGAATCCCAACGTACTGGCGGCGAGCCGGGGGGCAATAAGTATGTCGACACCTGCTCTACGCCTCTCACCGTGGGCAACTCCAGAGTGGAAGAGAGTCCAACCCCTCTCGAGAGTGCTGGTACCAGAACCCAGGCTGTGTGTGGAGGCAAGCCCAACTATGTCTAGTCGGAACTTTTCGACCTCATGCACCAGCTCGGGCTCCTTCCCTGTAAAAGGTGACGTTCCATGTCCCAAGAGCTAGCTTCTGCAGTCGAGGGGCCCCGCCTTTGGCTGTCGCCCAGCTCACAATGCACCCGACCCCTCTGGCCCCTCCCATGGGTGGTGAGCCCGGGAGAAGGGGGAGCCACGTTTCCTCTTCGGGCCGAGCCCGACCGGGCCCCATGGGTGTAGGCCCGGCCACCAGGCGCTCGCCAACGAGCCCCATCTCCAGGCCTGGGTCCTGAGAGGGGCCCCGGTGACCCGCGTCCGGACAAGGGAAAACCAAGTCCATTTATGTCCATATAGGGTCTTTTGAGTCGTACTTTGTCTGGTCCCTCACCCATGACCTGTTTGCCATGGGTGACCCTGCCAGGGGCATAAAGCCCCAGACAACCTAGCTCAGGGGTGGGCAAACTTTTTGACTCGCGGGCCGCATTGGGTTCTAAAATTTGACAGAGGGGCCGGGCCAGGAGCATTTGGAGGGAGTGTTTGGGCCGGAAATACTAAACCTAAAGCATTAAAGGACAACCGACGCCTCAAGACAAGTTATGTCCATAATTTATAAAATCACTTCAAATGACTTTGACTGAGCGCATTTTACAAAGATTCCACAGCATATAGCTATCGTTTACGTTCGAAGACTTGTGCTGAATATTCACTAAGTCTTGTTTTCGAGTTGATGACGATCCCCATGTGACGTCACGTTTGGACCGCCCCTGACCGAGAAAGCGACACACAATGCATTTTGGGTACTTTGTTTGGTCTGAAAACTTCGTGTTGATGGCGAAATTAGAAGGAAAACACATAAATAACGCCATGGTGAATCGTTGCACCAAGACAACTATTTGATATTCGCTGACACAAATTCCCAGCTCACAAATCAGCCCATTTCCAACGGAGCTTGGGTGCAATCTTCTGCATTTTCTGGGTGCTACATTGCTGTCATTGGCGGCTCGAATTGATATGGGAGGACTCCTTGAAACATTTGCAAACATTTATGCTTTCCTCTTCAGAACTATTTGAATCATATTCATAACTGGATGAGTAACAAGAAAACATCTTCTCCGAATCTGAAGCCATTGTTTTGATTCTCGAGCAAGGCAAGACGTCATGGCGTGACGTCACGAACAAAGGGGGGGGACCTTCTGAAACTGGCCATTTCCGGATTCATTTTGAAGTCATTTTTATTGGTATTTTTCATTTAAGTAAAAATATCAGCCTGCCTGTTTTGGGTATTATAGATGCTATAAAACGTTTTTATAATGTCAGTGGGAAACACAAAAAAATGGTGCCGGTTGTCCTTTAAATGTAGTGTGGACAAACCTCATAGCACAGTAAGAACCCAATTTATTAACTGTCTTTCAAATGTGAAAAATATCCCTGATCAGTTAATAAATTTGTCTCAAGGAATATGGCGTTTACATACTATTTCGCAGATACTTGGAGGAGGAAGTGGAAATAGATTAAAATAACATATGCACTGTGATTCATCAAGATTGCGTCTGTTTTTAATAGGTTTTCATTGAAGGGGCAAAGTTAAAGAAATCAATATTTATTGAAAAATGGAATCACTTTCAACATTCAAAACATATTATTCCACAACGAAATATTCAAGCTCAATAATGCCTACTTGTGTTAAATTCCGTCAAATCATAGATGGTTTGTCCTGACCGCGCGCTCAACAAACTCCTCACTGACGCCCTCGCCTTCACGCGCAAACAATACACGTGTACCGTCGCCGAGCACACAGACATAGGCAACCTGCAGTGAAATTTGCATACTCGTCACGGCAGCCAATCAGAAGCATGCTGCTTTCTTCCGGACTTTCGCGAGCGTTATAAAGTCGTGCAATTGCATATCATTTTCCAAAATAGATGCACAGAACCTCAGCTCAGAAGAAAGATTCAATAGAAGCCAACAACATATGTGACGCTACAAAACGTAAATTTACATTAAACCGTGACTGTAAAGTGTACGTGAGACTCATGAAAGGGGCTGAGTGGCTCGTACGAAGCAATGCAAACGTTGCATTGTGCACCACAATGACAATCGACTACTGCAGCAAAATCTAGCCATGCGCATTTACCGTAAATTAAGCAAGGTAGCATTTGTAGTAGGTACAATGTTGACAATATTTTTTAATGTGATTAGTCGTCTCATTGTGCTTCAGGTTGTGAAAGATGGGGCAGGCAACTTTTCAGTTATCTGCCCTGTTGTCCGCTAACTTTTTGTAATTAGACGCTGTTTTTACTATAATTTGGGCAGGTTCGGCGGGCCGGATTAAAAAGACTAACGGGCCGTATGTGGCCCGCGGGCCGTAGTTCGCCCATGTCTGGCCTAGCTCCTAGATCATTGGGACACATTAACCCCTCCACCACGGTAAGGTGACGACTCATTGAGATGATTTCATCCTGGAAATCAAATAAACTGTCAGAAGAAGGAACAAAGATGTTAGAAAAGGATTTGGGTTTTTTTTTTTGTTGTATTGCTTAGTGTTTGTAAAGTCAAACTCTGGATTCGATTGACTTTTCTTTTTCTTCAAAACTCAGTACTAAAATATTATTGAGGTAGACATTTCACAGCAGCAAAAACAAAATACAGGAGCTGCTGTAAAGGCGGCAAAATCTCCTGTCACACGTAAATCCGCTTCAATTCCAAACTGCAACAGTTCCACAGGCGCTCATCTCATCGCTCATCACATCTCATCGCGTGCTCATCGTGCCATGCATCCATCCAACCGCAGACTGTCCGACAGCACCGACCTTTGCGCTGAAGAAAGCGAGGCTGTAAAAATGCTGCCCGTTACAGGCGCCAAAAAGCCCAATCGCCCTAGAACTGTCCAACAATGACAGTCAAATGGCACCGACATTCCTCCCAATCAAAAACAGTGCCTGCATATTCGTGCTGCCGAAAAGGCGCGACTGCTCAGCAGTCTCCTCCTTGATGAATGTTGTGGCCAAAAATGCTGAAAAACAATGTCGTGTGGAACAATCCGTTCCCCACGACACACAAAGGGACAAAAGAAAACACAAAAACAACAAAAAAAATGAAAAAAAAGCAAGGCTCATGAGTGCACTTGCCGATGGCTACCTACTTCGGCGCCATCTTGGACTTCTTCAAGATTCATTATATCAACAATTCAGTTTGATTCATGATCCCCATGCATCACAATCAATTTGTGTATTACTTTGTATGACAGTATTGTTTTCTTTTCATCAATAAATACTAGCAGTCACATACGAGCCTTTTTTTATATAATATTAAGGTAATGCATTTCCTGTAAAGTGGCAACATACAGCAACTTCAGCTTCCTCAACAAATGTTGAAACCTGCCCTTGTCCCATAAAGATTCCGTCCAAACATTTTCACGATGAAGGCTCGCACAACCTGACTTATTGTTGACAGACACACGTCAATTCTTGCCTGTGGCACACTGCTGTGCATTTTCCTGGGCCCGTGTAGTCAGCAAAGCCCGTCCACTCAAAGTGTCTCAATAAAGCGCAGGTGAATGATGGAAAGAAAGCCCAACGCGCTCGGAGTGGGGGAAGGGGGGTTGTCTGAATTGTATTTGTGTGCATGGTTTTCATGCCTCATATTTCATATTTAACTGCCTCTGTAGCGTCCTTGCTAAGATGTAAGGGCTTATTCTGAACTGGACAGTGAACTAAACACTGGAGACATGATGCAGGGCGTTTTCATAGTTGTTTGTAGCTTTTAATATAAAATGACATTTCCCAGGATGAAAATTACGTGCATGGATTCGAAGCGGTTGATATGTCCTGTATTTTCTGCACGGTAAGGTGCACTTAAAAGCATTCCATTTTCTCAAAGTCAAAGTCAGCTTTATTGTCAAATATGCTAATATGCATGACATACAGCACAGATGAAATTAATGTCCTCTCGGACCCAACGTGCAAGACATGCAAGGCACTTATAACGTGGCTAAAAAAGACATACAATTGACAACAGACAATACATGTAATTTCTGTATGTAAAGTGAGGTAGTGTCGTATGGAAAGTGAGGCAGTCACGTATGTAAAGTGAGGTAGTGACATATGTAAAGTGAGGAAGTGACGTATATAAAGTGACGTAATGTAGTAATGCAAAAACGAACAACAAGAAAGGGTTGAAATGAGGTCTTGCAGAAAAAATGAGAAAGAAGAAAAAAATAGAGTTCAGGGTGATCGTACAGCATGTAGCGTGTACTCAGAGTTCGGTGAGTGTGGCAGTGGGAAGGGGCAGGGCTGGGAGGGAGTTGTGTCTCCGGACTGCCTGGTGGCAGAAACTGTCCTTGAGCCTGCTGGTCTTGGCTCGGAGACTCCGCAGTCTCCGACCCGATGGCAGCAGGCTGAAGAGGCTGTGGGAGGGGTGGGTGGGATCGCCAGCGATCCCGATGGCTCTGCGGGTGAGGCGGGTGTTGTAGATGTCCTGAAGGGGGGGGGAGAGAGACACCGATTATCTTCTCAGCTGTCCTCACGATGTGCTGCAGAGTCTTACGGCAGGCGCCGTACCACACGGTGATACAGCTGGTCAGGATGCTCTCTATGGTACCGCGGTAGAAGGAGGTCGTGATGGGGGTCGGGGCTCCAACTCTTTTGAGCTTGCGGAGGAAGTACAGGCGCTGGTGGGATCTCTTGGCCATTGATGCCGTGTTGTGGCTCCAGGACAGGTCTTCGGATATGTGCACTCCCAGGAACTTGGTGCTGCTCACTCTCTCCACTGCAGCACCGTCGATGGTTAGTGGAGCATGCTGGGGGCGCACTCTCCTGAAGTCCACAACAATCTCCTTCGTCTTCTCCACATTCAGACGAAGATTGTTGTCCTTGCACCACGTGGCCAGGCGGCTGACCTCGTCCCTGTAGGCTGTCTCCTCGTCGTTGTTGATGAGGCCCACCACAGTTGTGTCATCCGCAAACTTTATGAAGAGGTTGGAGCTGGGTGATGATGGTGAGCAGTCGTGCGGGAGCAGAGTGAAGAGGAGGGGGCTCAGCACACACCCCTGGGGGGCCCCTGTGTTCAGCGTGATGGTGCTGGAAGTGTTGTCGCCAACTCTGACTGTCTGTGGTCTCCCCGTCAGGAAGTCCAGCAGCCAGTTGCACAGGGAGGTGCTGATCCCCAGTTTGCTCAGTTTATCGGTGAGCTGTTGGGGGATGATTGTGTTGAATGCTGAGCTGAAGTCGATAAACAGCATTCTGACGTAGGAGTCTCTGGTCTCCAGGTGGGTGAGCGCTGTGTGGAGAGCAGTGGAGATGGCATCATCGGTCGAGCGGTTGGGCCGATATGCAAATTGGAAGGGGTCATGGTTGGGGGGGAGGGCAGCCTTGATGTGGTTCATAACTAGCCGCTCGAAGCACTTCATGAGGATGGGAGTGAGTGCGACCGGGCGGTCGTCATTGTGGCAGGTGGGGGACGACTTCTTCGGGACCGGGATAATGGTGGTGGCTTTGAGGCACGTGGGCACAACAGCCTGGCTCAGAGAGGTGTTGAAGATGTCTGTGAAGACATCTGTGAGCTCCACAGCGCAGTCTCTCAGAACACGGCCAGGAATGCCGTCGGAACCCGGGGCTTTTCGTGCGTTGGTCCCTCTGAGGGATCGCCTCACGCTGTCCTGGGACAGTGTCAGCACCTGTTCGCCGGGAGGTGGTGGGGTCTTCTGTGCTGGAGTGCTGTTGTCTGCCTCGAAGCGGGCGAAGAAGTCGTTCAGCTGGTTCAGCAGAATGGTGGAGTTCTCGCAGGTCTGTGGAGTGGGCTTGTAGTCTGTGATGGTCTGTATCCCACGCCACAGGTTCCTGGTGTCGCTGCTGTCTTTGAAGTGGTTGGCGATCCTCCTGGAGTGCTGTCTCTTGGCCATCCTGATGCCACGTGACAGGTTGGCCCTGGCTGTCCTCAGGCCCAGCTCATCGCCAGCTTTGTAGGCAGCGTTCCGAGCCCTGAGGAGCCTGTTGACTTCACCCGTCAGCCATGGCTTCTGGTTGGCCAGGATGGTGACAGATCTGGTGACAGTCACGTCATCCATGCACTTCCTCATGTAGGAGGTAACAGAGTCTGTGTACTCTTGGAGGTCGGTGTTGTTGTTGTAGGTGGCCGCTTGTCTGAACATGTTCCAGTCAGTGTTGGAGAAGCAGTCTTTGAGTGCCTCTGACGACCCATCAGGCCACACCCTTATCTGCTTCTTGAAGTCAAGTCAGCTTTACTGTCAACAATGCTCTATGTGCAACATACAGCACAGATGAATCAAAATCTGAATCTTATTGCCAAGTCTGTAGAACACACAAGGAATTTGTTTCCGGTCGAACACGCTGCACTAGTATCATCATCAAAAAAATGCAAAGAGGCAGTATACAGTTCTATTTGGGCTACTGTTCAAAGAGTTAAGGGCTTGGGGGAAGAAGCTGTTTAATGTCTGCTGGATTTGGCGTGCATGGATCGGTAGCACCTGCCTGAGAGGAGTAGCTGGAAAAGGTGGTGGGCAGGGTGCGGAGGGTCCAGTATGATTTTCCACACCCTAGTTTGGATTCAAGCAGTGTGCAAGTCCTCGAGAGTGGGTAGGGCGGTGCCAATGATTTTTTCCGCCGTCTGAACTGTCCGTTGAAGTCATGAAATCACTTTCCTCTCTACCACGGTGCAAACACGCAGTGCATTGAAAACGCACATTGAAAAATATGATTTATATATATATATATATATATATACACACAGTAAAGTCTCGTTATATCGATATCGGATATATCGATACTCCCGGTTATATCGATACTATTTCTATGCACGCACGGAGAAAATTACATGCAAACAGGGTCGGATATATCGATAGTCCCGGTTATATCGATATTTTTTCGGACTCCCTTGAATATCGATATAACGAGACTGTATTGTATTGAGACTGTACTGTATATATATATATATCCCGCTTGAGGCAGAGAAAAATGCACAAAACATCATCCAGTGTGGGTCCATGGGCAAGACCCTTCACGCTAATGCCTACCTCATACAGTGATGAGAGACAATAAATCGAATGACATGCCGGCTCAGACATCGCCCGGCCAAACAAGGTCTGCGTCAGGTGCTGGGGAACCAGAGCACCTTGATGAAAATTGGGCTACTGGAACAAAGCGGAGATGGATGAGATGCGATAACATGGCTCTGTTGGAATGCTACGACTCAAGAACTCTAGTCAGAGGGGTTACATGCGGAGAATGGGGGCTGAATGGTTACTTCGAAACCCAGAGTCACGGTTGACCACGAAACAACTAGTAGCTCAGTGTTCCAATATCCACAAACGGCAATTGCTATCACAACTTGAGATTGATGAGGTACAACACAAATTCCGAGGTGAAGGGCCCCAGCCTGCCACATCAGAGGAAGAGGTTCAACCAGAGATTGGTAGGCAATCCCCAATGAATGATGAGATTGGGAAGCCAGCCCCAATGAATGAAATGCTGAGCGAAGCAGCAACTGACCTGATAGATAAGATCATGGCAAGAATGAAAACTGGGCAATGAAAACGAAGAAACCGATTACAACGGCTATGTGAAGTACCACCTGAAAGTCTCATGGAAACTGTGAATGCAGCACTGAGAACGATCCCGACCGGAACGATCACGGAAACCAATGAGCTGATATACGCTTCAGCATCAGTGATCCTAGAGATGCTTGGCTACAAGAGCAACCATGAAAGCCACGAGATTCGTTACCCACCATGGAAAAGACGGTTGGAGGCTAAGATCAAGGCGGCTCTGAAAGATGTGAGTCAATTGACGGAGACCTGGAGAGCTGTGAATAAAAGGCCAATACCCAAGAGGTACATGCAGATAACCATACCTGAAGCACTCAAAACTGCCAAATAAAGGCTCCAGGCCTTGTCCAGAGGTACACGAAAGAGAATGAGGCCAGAAGAATAAACAGGATGTTCGCAACACAACCTGCGAAAGTACGCTCAGAGGCAGGGTTCTAACAGCAGAGCAGACCCTCCAAGGCTGGAAACTGAAAGATACTGGAAAGGCATATGGGAGAAGGAGGTCGCACACAACATCAGTGCACAATGGCTGGTGACTGAAAGAGGAGCACAGCAACCTCCCTGAACAGACCCAAGTTACCATCACAGCGGCAGATTCACAAAAAAGAATCTCAGGAATGAAAAACTGGACGGCACCAGGCCCGGATGTGGTCCACACCTACTGGCTACAGAAACTCACAGCTCTCCACGAGCGCCTAGCAGCTCAATTGAACCAGTTGCTGATGGATGGGACTCACCCAGGATGGCTAACCGAAGGGCGAACAATCATGATCATGAAGGATTCCTCAAAGGGTGCAGTTCCTTCCAACTATCGGCCAATAACCTGTCTCTCCACAACATGGAAGCTCATGTCAGGCATCATTGCGGCTAAGATAAGTGGACACATGGATCAATACATGAGCAAAGCACAGAAAGGCATTGGTAGAGATACTAGAGGTGCCAAACATCAGCTGCTTGTTGACAGAACAGTCGCACAAGACTGCAGGTCCCGACATACCTACCTGTGCACAGCCTGGATTGATTACAAGAAAGCATATGACTCGATGCCACACACATGGATCACTGAATGCTTGGAGTTGTATAAGGTCAACAGGACCCTGAGAGCCTTCATTGCAAACTCGATGAGGATGTGGAAAACCACACTTGAAGCCAATGGCAAGCCACTAACGCAAGTGTCCATCGAATGTGGCATATACCAAGGTGATGCACTCTCACCACTGCTGTTCTGCATAGGACTGAACCCCCTCAGCCAGATAATCGCCAAGACAGGCTATGGATACCACCTCAGAAATGGAGCTACGATCAGTCACCTCCTCTACATGGATGACATAAAGCTGTATGCTAAGAGCGAAAGGGACATAGACTCCCTGATCCACACAACCAGGATCTACAGCAGTGATATCGGGATGTCATTCGGACTGGAGAAATGTAGTCGGATGGTGACTAAGAGGGGCAAGGTAGTCCACACTGAAGGGGTCTCACTCCCTGAAGGAACAATAGCGGATATTAAAAACAGCTACAAGTACCTTAGTATACCACAGGCCAATGGCAACCTCGAACTCGCAACAAGGAAAGCGGCGACGACCAAATACCTACCACTGTATATATATATATATACACACACACACACACACACACACACACACACACACACACACACACACACACACACACACACACACACGCCTTGCAAAAGTATTTGGCCCCCTTGAATCTTGCAACCTTTCGCCACATTTCAGGCTTCAAACATAAAGATATGAAGTGTATTTTTTTCGACAACAAGTGGGACACAATCATGAGTGGAGCAACATTTATTGGATGATTTCAACTTTTTTAACAAATAAAAAACTGAAAAGTGGGGCGTGCAATATTATTCGGCCCCTTTATTTTAAGTGCAGCAAACTCACTCCAGAAGTTCAGTGAGGATCTCCGAATGATCCAATGTTGTCCTAACTGACTGATGATGATAAATAGAATCCATCCATCCATCTTCTGCCGCGTATCCGGGGTTGGGTCGCGGAGGCAGCAGCTTCAGTAGGGAAGCCCAGACTTCCCTCTCCCCAGCCACTTCTAGCTCGTCCTGGCGGATGCAGAGGCGTTACCAGGCCAGCTAGAATCCACCTATGTGTAACCAAGTCTCCGTATACCTGCTCTGTGATGGTCTCAGGGTTCTGTTTGAAGTGCACAGAGCATCATGAAAACCAAGGAACACGCCAAGCAGGTCCAAGTTGTGGAGAAATTTAAAGCCGAATTTTGATACAAAAAGATTACCCAAGCTTTAAACATCTCAAGGAGCAATGTGCAAGCCATTGTATTGAAATGGAAGGTGCATCAGACCACAGAAAATCTACCAAGATGGCTGTCCCTCCAAACTTTCTGCTCAAACAAGGATAAAACTGGTCAGAGATGCAGCCAAGAGGCCCATGATCACTCTGGATGAACTGCAGACATCTACAGCTCAGGTGGGAGAGTCTGTCTATAGGACAACAATCAGTCGTACACTGCACAAATCTAGCCTTTATGGAAGAGTAGCAAGAAGAAAGCCATTTCTCAAAGATGTCCATAAAAAGTCTCATTTAAAGTTTGCCACAAGCCACCTGGCAGACACACCAAACATGTGGAAGAAGGTTTTCTAGTTAGATGAAAAAAAATGAAACTTTTTGGCCACAATGCAAAACGATCAAACGAAAATCAACACAGCTCATCACCCTGAAGACACCATCCCCACTGTCTAACATGGTGATGGCAGCATCATGGTTTGGGCCTGCTTTTCTTCAGCAGGAACAGGGTAGATGGTTAAAACTGATGGGAAGATGGATGGAGCCAAATACAGGAACATTCTGGAAGAAAAATTGTCAGTATCTGCACAAGACCTGAGACTGGGACGGAGATTTATCTTCCGACAGGACAATGATCCGCTAAACATAAAACCAAATCTATAAAGAATTATTAAAAAAATTAACGTATCCAGGTGTTAGAATGGCCAAGTCAAAGTCCAGACCTGAATCCAATTGAGAATCTGGAAAAAGCTGAAGACTGTTGTTCACAAACACTATCCATCGAACATCACTGAGCTCGAGCTGTTTTGCAAGGAAGAATGGGCACGAATGTCAGTCTCTCGATGCGCAAAACTGATAGAAACATACCCCAAGTGACTTGCAGCTGTATTGGTGCAAAAGGTAGCGCTACAAAGTCACGCAAGGGGGCCGAATAATATTGCACGCCCCACTTTTCTGTTTTTTATTTGTTAAAAAAGTTAAAATTATCCAATAAATTGTGTTCCACTTCACAATTGTATTCCACCTGTTAGATAGTCTTCCACAGCCACGATTGCCTTGTACGTTGTTCGGATATCACAATTCTTCTATTAAATCCATGGTTTAATTGGTGTCAAACAACAGTACTGTATATAAGCTTTGCTGTGAGTTCTTTTTTAATGAGCTCGCGTAGACAGGATAAACACGGAAGCTGGTTACGTGACAGTTCGAGAGAGTGCCTGAATAGAATGCCGGCGCGCAGCTGTGACGTAACAACAGCTCTTGTTTGTATCTGGATGTGATAACGGCTATGTTTTGTTATTAAAAAGACCGACCAGTAGTAATGAAAGCTGTGAGATATCAACAGTCTCGGCCAATCGCTAGTTTTTTTTATTGTGCTTGCGTCGACAGGATAAACACGGAAGCTGGTTACGTGACTGGGGGATCTTTAATACAGTATGGAATGAAAACTAAACATTGTTGCAAAAACGATTGCATCCATATACAGTAGTGGGCATATACCTACAGTAACACTGCAACAGGGAAACTGCAACGCTTACATCTTACTGTACATTATGTATGCATGTTTTGTCTGAGAACCGTGTTGAATCCGAAAGCCGCCAGTAGAGGGTACCCAGGCTCCATAGGATACAGTATACAGTACAGTACAGTAAATCTTTAATCGATTGCAAACATGTATGCTTTACTCTTTCTCTTCTGTATTTGAATCATATCCATGAATGGATGTGTAACAAGAAAGCATATTCTCCGAATCTGAAGCCATTGTTTGGATTCTCCAGCAATGCAAGACGTCTTGGCGTGACGTGAAGTCATTTTTATTGGTGTTTTGCATTTATCATACTGCGTGTTTTGGGTATTGTAGATGCCATAAAACCTTTTTCTGATGTCAGTCAAGAAACAAAAAAGTGATGTTGGTTGTCCTTTAATGCACAGTATGGAATGTACAGTCATTTTCAAAATCATCACGCTTTAGCAGACAAAACAAACATTGTTGCAAAAAACGCTTGCATTCATATACAGTACATGAAACATAACACTGCAATTATGTATGCTATTTAAAAAAAGTCATCAATCTTCTTCTGCTTCCCATTTTTATATTTTAATATAAACACTTCCATCTTGTTTAATGTTTCTAAACAAACGGATGCATTTTCTACGGATTCAAAGAAAGAAGCATGTCCGCAGCACCTTGCAACGCTTTTGTCAGTGTTGCAATAGGTGTGCATTCAGTCGGTTCTTCTTCATCCTCATCATCATCATCATGGGAATCTCCTGGGGCATACTTGGCTTTGACCTCTGCTGCGATATCCGCACCTGATGAGCTTGGGAGTGTCGCAATGTCTTTGCCGAGATCACAATTCTTTCGTTTCGCCATTGTTGAAGACACACGAGTTGCCGTCTGATACACACGAGCTGTCGTCTGAAAATGAAAATGGCGTCTGCTTGCGGGAGCTGGTCACGTAACCAAGACACGTGACCTAGGTCGACCAATGGCGCGACCGATGGCGTGTCACGTAACCAAGTCACGTGACCAAGTCGACCAATGGCGAGTCTGATGGCGCGACCGATGTCGTGTATCGATATAAACATAGCAAAATGGCCAGCGGGAGATGAAAAAGAGCACCGTAGTAACCAGATTATCGTAATAACCATGAATCGTACTAAATGGAACTAATTCTACATAAAAAGACTAGAAATGTGCACGGGAAATGAAAATAGTATCGTAATAAGCAGTATTATCAATATAACCGATATAGATATAACAAGACTTTACTGTATATATATACTTTCTATATCTTCAGTGCTCGTGTTTTACCCGGTCTGAGGTCCCGCCGTAGTATTATCTTTCAGGATTGTTCCTTTTCTGCACCACCATGTGCAAGATGGTTTTCGCCATTGGCGTAGTATGCGGGTCGGGTTTCCCTTTGCCCCCACACTCGTCGTTTTTGGTATTCTTTATTTTTGAGTATTCCCCTGGTCCTCTTTTTGGGACCAGCGCTTTCTGTTGTCTCTTAATAAATCATTCCACACGGATCTTTGTCGCTTGCTTGGGGAACCAGGCATTCAATTTCGCTCCTACGAGTCGGCTGCTCTCTGCCTCGTTCGGAACGTGACAGATCTAAACAAGAAGGACGATCTCGAGTCTTTATTCTACCAAATGCATCACAAATACGCTGCGGAATTCAACAGCTTTGCCGGCGGTAGCCGTGGCATCAATAGAATTAAAAAAAGGTCTGGCGGTCATCCATTTTCCGTACAGCTATCACGGGGCTCTGTTGCCTATCCCAGCCGTCTTCGGGCACCACTAGGCAGGGGACACCCTGAATTGGTTGTCAGTCAATCACAGAGCACACAAAGACAAACAACAGTCACTCTTACACTCACACCTAGGGACAATTTGGAGTGTTCAATCAGCCTGCCATGCATGTTTTTGGAATGTGGGAGGAAATCGGAAGACCCAGAGAAAACCCACGCGGGCCCGGGGAGAACATGCAAACTCCACACATGGAGGTCGGAGCGGGACGCGAGCAATCTGCACGTGAAGAGGCAGGGGAGCCGAGAGGGGGTTGAGTCTCCTGACCACCTGGTGGATCCAACTGTTCTTGAGCCTGGTGATTTTGACGGAAGGGTCAGATGAGAATAGCAAATAACCATGAATCGGGTAAGAGAGAGACACCAATGATCCTCTCGATGTGGTGCAGACTCTTTCGGCGGGACACGGTGTAAGCGTCGGTGCCAGCACCGGACCACATACAGCTTTATATACAGTGTAGAAGAGCCGACCATGTGCCCTAATATAAAAAAACTCACTGTTTTAATCTTTCCCATTCAGTTGTTTCCCTGTTAATGTTCCTATGCCATCTAGTGGTAACCTGGAAAGGTTCTACCTGACACTAATTGACATGTACATTCGCCAAAACACACTCAAACAAACAGACAACTACTTTGTGAGCTCTGTGCAGTCATGAAACAAAAATACAGTAATATCAAAAACACAATTAACTCGTAACTAAATGAAAAGAGGAGTAGACAATCGAGACTAAAAAGGATCGATATGAACCCATGAGGTTTATGTGCCTTTTTGTTGAATGAATTGTCTCCATAACCTTTGTCTTTCAATTATTGTTCTGGAATGCCATATGTTAGATGTTCTATGTTCATCTTTGTGACCAGTTTTCATGGCTGTGTTATCGCTGCAGCGGGTGTGAAGGCTCTATATACTGTAATTACTGCTGTATTGTATTTCTTTTAATGTAGCTCCATCTAGCAGATGCATAGTGCAACCACAATTGTATATATGTGCGTGTTTTGGACTGAATTATGAAAACATAACTTTCATTTCCACCTTTCTTCAGGACCACAGAGTGGTAGTACGCATTGACTCATGGGAAAGTACGTCATTGTATCCCAACGGACACAGTGTGAGGGTTCTGGGTCGGGCTGGCGATCTTGAGACTGAAGTGCAGACTATCCTCATTGAAAACTGCATCCACGTTCCTCCCTTCTCCGATGCGCAGGTCAATGGAGTAACATACATATTCACTACAAATTGTCTAGTGAAGAATGTCATAGGGCTATAAATGTTTCTTTATTTATTTATTTACACCCTGCGTTGCATCTGGTTGTCACTAGCTGAGAGAAATGCCTTCAAATTCACCCGAGAAGCCATGGAAGGTGGATCCTTCTCAGGTAGCTGTGCGACGGGACCTAAGGGACAGTCACTTGGTGTTCAGCATCGACCCCGCGGGCTGCGAGGATGTTGATGACACGCTGTCTGTGCGGAGCCTCGCAGAGGGGAAGGTGCTGGAGCTCGGTGTCCACATTGCTGATGTGACACACTTTGTTTCTCAAGGCTCCCTGACTGACTTAGAAGCACACGCAAGGTGAGAGATGTGAACAAAATAATACATGGATAATGATGTCCACAGTATGTCAGTCATATTATTTCTCTTTTCAAATCTTGTCTGTGATTGTTTTTATTGTGTATGTTTTTGAAAAAATATGTCAATTTAACAGAGGGTTGTGTCAGGCAGGGCATCCGACATAAAAGCTTGGCCAAAACAAACGTGCGGATCAAACCTCTAAAGATGGAGGACACTGATTTGCTGTGGCGACCCCTTGAAGGGAAAAGCCGAAAGGAAAAGATGTCAATGTAATCAATTTTATCACCCAGCTCCTCCCTCTTCATAAAGTTTGCGGATGACACAACTGTGGTGAGCCTCATCAACAACGATGAGGAGACAGCCTACAGGGATGAGGTCAGCCGCCTGGCCACGTGGCGAATGTGGAGAAGACGAAGGAGATTGTTGTGGACTTCTGGAGAGTGCACCCCTAGCATGCTCCACTAACCATTGACAGTGCTGCAGTGAAGAAAGTGAGCAGCACCAAGTTCCTGGGAGTGCACATATCCGAAGACCTGTCCTGGAGCCATAACACGTCATCACTGGCCAAGAAATCCCACCAGCGCCTGTACTTCCTCCGCAAGCTCAAAAGAGTTGGAGCCCCGACCCCCATCACGACCTCCTTCTACCGTGGTACCATCGAGAGTATCCTGACCAGCTGTATCACCGTGTGGTACGGCGCCTGCACCGTGTCCTCCCGTAAGACTCTACAGCGCATCGTGAGCACAGCTGAGAAGATCATTGGTGTGTCCCCCCCCCCCCTTTCAGGACATTTACAACACCCGCCTCACCCGCAGAGCCATCAGGATTGTTGGCGATCCCACCCACCCTTCCCACAGCCTCTTCAGCCTGCTGCCATCGGGTAGGAGACTGCGGAGTCTCCGCGCCGAGACCAGCAGGCTCAAGGACAGTTTCTGCCACCAGGCAGTCAGGAGACTCAACTCCCTCCCAGCCCTGTCCCCCCCTGTCCCTTCCCACTGCCACACTCACCGAACTTTGAGGAGACGCTATACGCTGTATTATCATCCTGAACTCTATTTTTTGTTCTTTCTCATTTTTTTCTGCAAGACCTCACTTCAACCAATTCAACCCTTTCTTGTTGTTTGTTTTTGCATTACTACATTACGTCACTTTATATACGTCACTACCTCACTTTACATACGTCACTACCTCACTTTACATACGTCACTACCTCACTTTACACACAACACTACCTCACTTTACATTCAGAAATTACATGTATTGTCTGTTGTCAATTGTATGTCTTTTTTAGCCACATTATAAGTGCCTTGCACGCTGGGTCCGAGAGGACATTAATTTCATCTGTGCTGTATGTCATGCATATTAGCATATTTGACAATAAAGCTGACTTCGACTTGACTTTGACTTAACATAAATGGGGCAGACCGTGATTTTTAAATGTAGTCACAGTCGGAATGAGAAATCTAATCAGCTGTAGTGAGATGGGATGAATGCAACAAAACCTTTTATTGCGTCATATGACAGGGGCCTCAAACCTAAGGACCACATGAGTACGGGGACATGTTTTTGGACATTCTGATGTCCTTGGAATGTGGTATAAATCATCATTTGAAATTAAGATTTATCAAAATACAGTACTGTACTGTTGGAGGGCAGCCTGGTATTCGAATATTTAGCACGCCGGGCCTCCCTGTGAGGAATTTGCATTGGGTCCCCAGGCCTGCGTGGGTTTTCTCTGGGTCCTCCGGTTTCCTCCCACATTTCAAAAAACACGCATGGCAGGCTGATTGAACGGTTATTTGTATTTGTTAGTTGTCCTCCGATTGGCTGGCAACCAATTGAGGGTGTCCCCCGCCGAAGACAGCTCCCCCACGACCCTCATGAGAACTATGCGATGTAGTGTTTGATAATTATTGGAGTTGCAATTAACAAATGTAACAATTACAGTGTTTGAAATAACGTCTGCCTGGAGGCCCGGGGCGTACAACTTTTACGTCTGGCGTACAACTTTCAAAACGTCTCGGCCCGGGTGGCCGACAACTTCTTCAAGATTTTTTTTTTTTTCAAATTAAACATTTGTTTTATTCAATGAAGCAAAAGCTACAAGCTAACCGCTACAAGCCACATGGACTACTCTTCCTAGTCACGGTATAGTCTTAAACACGAAACAGCTTCTGATTGGCTGCCTTGCCGAGTATGCAAATTGCCAAATGAACGTTCATTTGTCAATTTGCATACTGTAAAGTGTACTTGATAGTTTTGAAAGGCGCTTAGAAAGAGGAGTCCACGTGGCTTTTAGCAGACAACGCAACGCAAACATTGCATTGTGCACCATGACGACAAACGACAACTGGAGCAAAATCTTCAGCAAGGGATATTTACCATAAATTGAGCAAGGAAGCATTTGTGGTAGGTACTTCCTTAATTTAAAAAAAAACCTTTACACGTTGCAACTATATTTTGTTTTCTTTTTTTTTGCAATTAGTCGTCTTATTGTGTTTCAAGTTGTGAAAAATGGAGCAGGCAACTTTTCAGAGTTGTCTGCTCTGGTGTCCGCTAACACTTTGTCATGAGTTTCAGACAATGATAATTGTATCAATTCATCAAAGGGTCAGTGATAAAACATGTTTCATTTCTGTCCCTGTTCTTCAGAAAACAAAAACAAAAGACAGCGCATAAAATGCAGGAACAAATGTTGATTCAGTTATCAATCCGGTCTGGAAAAAAGTGCAAAAATATTGTTAAATATTTTCAAAATTTAAAGATTGTTTTCAAATGTTTTATTTCAAAGACAATATCAGAATTAGAAAGCCTTTAATAGCTCCACAAAGGGGACATTTGCAATCTCCAGCAGCAAAATTGAAAGGAGTGCGGTCAACGGATAAAAACTATTATTCTCTGTATCATAGAAATGTCAGAAGACTTTGTATATACTGGCAAATAAATACTACTGATAGGCTGAAATTCATGCATAATGGACAATTTTAAACACAACTAGATCTTGGATTGTTTATTATTAAATTTCTGATCAATTCATTAAATCCAAATAATCGATTAAGCATTGCAGCTGTAATATTTAGTATTGTCTAGTATTGGTTTCCTAACTACTATATATTGTGAAAATGCACAAACACGATCCCATTTACAAATAAAAATGACATTGCTGGTGATTTGAGAAAATTAGTTACAGTGCTGCATGTGGCAAGTGTGTATCAAACTGGTAGCCCTTTGTATTGATCAGTACTTTAGAATATAAAAAGGTTGCTGACCACTGTATTGTGGGTGTTGGGTCAAAAACTTTTACCATGACAATATTGAGAATTATATGAAACGTCCACATTGACAGTGCTACATGTTTTTCAGGGCTACAACCTACTACCTTGCAGATCGCAGGTATGACATGTTGCCAGCGATTCTCAGTGCCAATGTCTGCTCTCTTTTGGGAGGAGTCGACAGGTCAGCAGGAGTGTTTTATTTAACCTTGATTGACAGTGAACATCCATTTTTTTACATTACATTTCATGAGTGAAAATCCATAATGGAAAGACCCGAGACTGTGTACATACTTTCAGTCTATGCAGGTAACCTCCGACTTACGACCGCCGCGACTTACGACCACCCGTACTTATGACCCTGACCGCCATATCCTTTTTTTTTTTAATTCAACGGCTGGCACTGCTACATGCTAGCAGCCCGCCAACGCGTACAACAATTTTGGACAGCCAGCCAGCTTATCACTCTCGCACAGCAATCAACCATGTGATGGCACCGGAGGGGGGCAGTGTCGACCGATGCCGGCAGCGGGGCGGCCAGGGCTCAAGCTGAGGCGGGTGGGCGACGGCGCGCGGGATCACCGCGACGAGAATGACGCGGCGAGAATGACGCGATGAGAATGACGCGACGAGAACGAGGCGTCGGGGTGCACGGTTGCCGCCGGCGTCGCCGCCGCCTCTTTGAGACGGTTTGTTCTGCTTTGGGGTGAGGTGGCAGGTTGGGCGCGTCGACGCCGCAGACGGCCGCATGGTCGGACAGCACATAAGCGCGGAGAGCGGGTTAAGGCCAGGGAGAGGGCAACCGGTAGAACACTGGCGATCCAGACCCCTGTCCGTCCACCCCCGTGGCGTCCAAATCAGGGCGTTTGCAAGTCATTTAGCACAGTCTCTATTCAACATTTTGAATGGATTTCAACTTATGACCATTTGACTGACGACCATTTGGTCGGAGCGGAACCCGGTCGTAAGTCGAATGTTACCTGTATGTTCACATTTTCCTCCTACAAAACCAAAAAATAGCTTAAAAATGTTGCATATTACAAATCTCTACAATTTCTAGGATTGCTTCTCATTTAAATGTTTTGAATCCAGATATACAATGAGTGTGCTGTGGGAGCTCGACGCACAATCCCTCACTGTCAACAATGTGTGGTACGGCCGCACCGTCATTCGCTCCTCCTACCAGCTCAACTATGAGCTGGCTCAGGTCCTTCTCAATGGTGAGCAGGGTGAGGTAGCAGAGATGACCCGTCTTAGCTCCCATGAGAAAGACGCCAGGTTGGCTGAGCTCACGCAGGCTCTGCAAATGCTGACCCAGGTGGCGCGACACCTCCGGGCTCAGCGAGATCAAGACGGTGCATTGGAACTGGAAGGGGTGGAGGTACGTACAATTGGTGTACTGTGATGATTTTTTTGCATAAATTGTGACTGCTAAAACATTTGTTTTCTGGTCTTTTATCACTCTGGTACCAGGTGCGTGCACAGCTGGACAATAAAAAAAACATCACTGCTCTGGTCCCACGGCAGCCCCTCGAGATCCACGAGACAGTGGCCGAGTGCATGATTTTTGCCAACCACTGGGTGGCGCGCAAGATTCACGAGGCCTTTCCCCATCAGGCCCTGCTTCGGCATCACCCTCCTCCGAGGCAAGAGTTCTTCAGTCAGCTGGTGGACAGCGCCAAATCCAGGGGTTTCAACATTGATACGAGGTTGGTTTTGAAACGACATCTCATCGAAGGTTTTTCATACAACCCTCTGTATACAAGAGGATTACAAAATGAATGGGTGGATGTGTGACGGGTGTCACAACAGTGACTGTCTTCATCTCCACGATGCTGCCGTCTTAATGAAACCAGGCGTGTGGATGTGTCTTTTTATTTCTTTTATTTCTGCAACACAGTATGGCAGAAGGGATGGGTGAAGTCGCATGGGTTTCGTCTTGTGATTAACATGAATCTCCTCCAGATTGTTCTGAATATGCAAAACATTGTTGATAACAAAACAGAATGAACAACGTGTGATCGTATAGTGGTTATTTACAGAAAAAGAGAATACAACACAAGTTCACTGTTATTTACATTATGTCCCTGAACGCATCATAGGCGGAGACTCGGTAGAACACGCGGTGCGCTTGTAATGGCGTAATGGCGCACAGTTCAACCCGCCACGAACACTCACGGGCAAATGAAACACGACACAAGAAACTAAACATTGTTCAATAAAAACGAAATGAAAGAATTATTACCTGCAACACAGTATGGCAGAAGGGATAGGTGAAGTCGCATGGGTTTCGTCTTGTGATTAACTGTGCAACGGAAAAGCACTATGAAGCACATGTGCTTCAAAGTTCCACTCGACAAAACGTGAATTAAATAATGACACAAAAAGTAATCTGGACTCTAAATGAATAAGGGAACTAATTAGATAACACTAGACAGTACAAAAGGGGAAACAAAATAAGATATTGTCATGAAAATGCGCGTTAATCGAGACCATCAGAAAATTGCGACTCACCATGAATCTCCTCCAGATTTTTCTGGAAACAATGGGCGGGACATGGTGCCACACTGTGCGCCGTTGCGTCACTTCCTTCATAATTTAATAATCTAAGTGCACAACTCCGTTACATACACCCCCCTTAAATTATGCAGAAGTGAGGCAACATACACACGGAAGACAATAGAAAGACCAACAGGCAAAATAGACAAGGTTATCGGGCAAAGATGTACAAGAATGCTGTCTTATTATCACTCATCTGACCAACTACGTCAGGTGACTGGAGTAAGGGATCTGTCGCTGGTGTGTCAGGGTCTGCGCGCTCGTTGGAGATGCATTGCACTGGGTCTGGGAAGGAACTCTGTCCCCACTAACATAAGTGGCCTCAGCTAGAACCTGCCCATTGCCCTCTGGACAAACTACATCACTCTGCATCACACTACATAACTGACAGACTGGAGAAAGGGACCTGTTGCTGATGGTCTGTGCGCTCATCGTAGATGCACTGCACTGGGTCTGGGAAGGAACTCTGTCCCCACTAACATAAGTGGCCTCAGCTTGACGAGTCTGCGTACCGACAACAAGTGGAGCAGCTGGAGCTCTGGTGCAGCCGTCACAACCTGGAGCTGAACACGCTCAAGACAGTTGAGATGATCGTGGACTTCAGGAAACATCCATCACCACAGCTACCCCTCACACTATCCAACTGCCTTGTGTCAACTGTTGAGACCTTCAAGTTCCTGGGAATCACAGTTTCCCAGGACATGAAGTGGGAGGTCAACACCAACTCTGTCTTGAGAAAGGCCCAACAGAGAATGTACTTCCTGAGGCTGCTAAAGAAGCATGGCCTACCACAGGAGGTGCTGCAACATTTCTACACGGCTGTCATCGAATTCATCCTGTGTTCTTCCATCACCGTTTGGTTCGGGGCCGCCACAAAAATGGACAAAATCAGACTTCAACGGACAGTTAGGACGGCGGAAAAAATCATTGGCTCCGCCCTACCCACTCTCGAGGACTTGCACACTGCAAGAATCCAAACTAGGGCGCGGAAAATCCTACTGGACCCTCCGCACCCTGCCTACCACCTTTTCCAGCTACTCCCCTCAGGCAGGCGCTACCGATCCTTGCACACCAAATACAGCAGACATTTAAACAGCTTCTTCCCCCAAGCCATTAACTCTTTGAACTCTTTCAACAGTAGCCAAAATGGAACTGTATAGTGCCACTTAGCAGTTTTTTTGACGACGATACTGGTGCAGCGTGTTCTACCGGAAACAAATTCCTTGTGTGTTCTACATACTTGGCAATAAAGGTGATTCTGATTCTTATTCTGATTGAACCTGCCCATTCCCCTCTGTACAAACTACACCACTCTGGATTGCACTACATAACTGTAACACGGTTGGGAAGCCTCTACCTCTACCAACACACTCATTCAAAGGTGTGCTACTTGTTACTTGTAAGGAGCCCATTCTTAGACTTAACACACAAAAACACGTACATGAAAAAAAAGCACACTAATTGCAAAACAGCAGTTCAGACAATTAACACACTACATGTAATTTCAAAACGGGGGTCGACACACCGTCCACCGAGTGACGGGACTGCACAGTGTCTTCATTGTGCAGCATCGCGGTCCCGGTCCGAAGTGGAGAGTCATTTGTGATCGACGGGTCACGGCACCAATGTGACGGGTGTCACAACAGTGACTGTCTTCATCACCACGATGCTGCCGTCTTAATGAAACCAGACACGTGGATGTCTTTTCATTTCTTTTATTTCTGCAACACAGTATGGCAGAAGGGATGGGTGAAGTCGCATGGGTTTCGTCTTGTGATTAACATGAATCTCCTCCAAATTGTTCTGAATATGCAAAACATTGTTGATAACAAAACAGAATGAACAACGTGTGATTGTATAGTGGTTATACAACACAAGTTCACTGTTATTTACATGATGTCCGTGAACGCATCATAGGCGGAGACTCGGCAGAACACGCGGTGCGCTTGTAATGGCGCACAGTTCAACCCGCCACGAACACTCGCGGGCAAATGAAACACGACACAAGAAACTAAATATTGTAACGTTCAGTGCTTGTGTTATGCATGTTTGGGGGCTGAGCTTGTTGGGGTCCCGTGACGACACACACGGAGAGAAGGGAGGACCCAAGAACGGTGGTTAGGCAGTATGCCTGAGGGATTGTCTGCGCGTGAGTTGTGGCGTAACAACAGCTCCTGTTTGTGTGATAAAACTGCTAAATTTGTTAATAAAAGACCGACTCGCTATACCAGCAACTCTGCGCATCATTTGTCACGCTGAGGGGCATTACAATACAGTAAAGTCTCGTTATATCGATATTCAAGGGAGTCCGAAAAAATATCGATATAACCGGGACTATCAATATATCCGACCCTGTTTGCATGTAATTTTCTCCGTGCGTGCATAGAAATAGTATCGATATAACCGGGACTATCGATATATCCGATATCGATATAACGAGACTTTACTGTATTGTTCAATAAAAACTAAATGAAACAATTATTACCTGCAACACAGTATGGCAGAAGGGATGGGTGAAGTCGCATGGGTTTCGTCTTCTGATTAACTGCGCAACAGAAAAGCACTATGAAGCACATGTGCTTCAAAGTTCCACTCGACAAAACGTGAATTAAATAATGACACAAAAAGTAATCTGGACTCGAAATGAATAAGGGAATTAGATAACACTAGACAGTACAAAAGGGGAAACAAAATAAGATATTATGAAAATGCGCGTTAATCGAGACCATCAGAAAATTGCGACTCACCATGAATATCCTCCAGACTGTTCTGGAAACTATGGGCGGGACATGGTGCCACACTGTGCGCCGTTGCGTCACTTCCTTCATAATTTAATAATCTAAGTGCACAACTCAGTTACAAATGGATGGAAATACTAACATGTATTGATGTGCCCGACTGTGCCCGAGGCATCATCAGAGTAAACCGGAAAAACATTCTGCGAAGCATGGTTCGAGGCATTTAGCCCCCTTCGTCATCGCCAACTCATAGTTTCGCGGGTCATTTGAACTAAAATGGTGCACCGAGACGACAATGAGCTGTCGGCTGACACGCCCAACTCGCATCTTCAATCAAATTTGTTCTGCATTGGACGCACCGTCCACAACGAACAAGAAGAGAACATCCGATGTCTAGGATCATTTTGGGCAGATCGCTTCTAAAATGGTACAAATTAGAATAACCAGTGCAAATATATAATGTAAACTACTATGACAACACAATGTATGCCTCATGTTAATGTCTTCTACTTATGCTGATATTTTAAAAGGTGTAAACTTTGTTTGAAAGAACTTGGGTACCAACAGAACATCTTACCCTCAACAAAAATGAATGAAAGGTGTCTTGTTCCTCCTTGTTTGTGTGTCAATGTCTAAATAAAGCAATTATTCTTTCAAGTAACACACACACATTCATTCACATCACAACTCCCTGCCATTTTTACATATTAGGGCTAGCAATGAAGAAAAAAAGTTGGTACAATGCTCAGTTTTATCTCTGAATTCTGACTTTATTCTTAGAATCCTGACTTTAATCTAACAAATCTGACTTTAATGTGAAGATTCTCACTTTAAAGTCTGAATTTTGAGATAAAAGTTTTTTTTCCTTCGTTATCACTTATCCTCTTCCATACATTTTGACCTCATCAAATCCATAGTAGCATAGAACAAATAAGGCCTCATCAGAATCAGAATCATCTTTATTGCCAAGTATGTAGAACACACAAGGAATTTGTTTCCGGTAGAACACGCTGCACTAGTATCGTCGTCAAAAAAACTGCTAAGTGGCACTATACAGTTCCATTTTGGCTACCGTTGAAGAGTTCAAACTGCATACTGCTTTAGCCCAAAAGCAAACCATTTGGATGTAAAACCTCATTGGTTCATGATGCCTCAGTTTACCATCACTACTAACATGGTGAATGGTGAATTTGTATCTGTGTAGGTCCAATAAGGCTTTAGCTGACTCTCTCGACCAGGCTGTGGACCCTCAGGACCCACTGCTGAACAGGCTACTCAGAATGATGGCTACCCAAGCCATGTCTCAGGCAATGTATTTCTCTACCGGTGCCATTCTCCAAGACCAGTTTTCCCACTATGGTATGCATTACACTCATTTAGTAATCATTGAATATTGAGAGGCAATGAGCCATAAAGTTACGCCTTATGACATAAGCCTTTGACTAATTAACACTTCTCAGGTTTGGCTCTGGACCGCTACACACATTTCACGTCGCCCATTCGTCGCTATGCCGACGTGGTGGTGCACCGCCTTTTGACCGCAGCCATTGACTTGGAAAGTGGAAGGAGCCCTGCCAAAGCGCTAGCCAGTAACAAGGAGCTAGAGGAGTTGACTCATCATATCAACAAGAAGAACAGGGTCAGCTTTTCGGTTTCTCTTCCAAAATTAGTATTTCCCACATTTGATAGTTCTAAATGTTTAATCAGGTACATTCAGGGAATGACCATCATGTGACATTTCCAGGCAGCCCAACAGGTGCAGAAGTTGTCCACTGAGTTGTTTCAGTGTCTGTATTTCAAAGAAAGGGATTCGGACAAGGCCCAGTGCTGTGTGGCTGATGCTGTCATTCACGCCATCCGAGATAACGGCGTATTGGCTTTTGTGCCGCTGTAAGTTTAGAACTTCCCCTTATAGGTAGCTTCTCAATGAGAGACATCAATGTTTACATTACTAGTTACTTGAAGGTTGGAAGTTCTGTTTTTATAAGCAGTTCAGAAAAGGAGTTTGTGAATAAAATATGATTGCTTGCTCTTGCCGTCACAATGTCACATCCAAAATGGTGCATGCATAGATATGGCATGAAGGGACCCGTGTACCTGAAGAACCGAGACGGTCAGGTGCTCTCTGCGGGACGGGACGGCGGCTGTGAGTGGCAGAGCGGTTCTGTGCATCGTTATTCAGACCGGATCCTTACCACGTCCCTCATGGGAACCACCACCTTCATGCTGTTCAGCCACATCACTGTAAGTGGCCCGTACTTCATTGCTGATTTATAGTAAATGGTTTTGCTCTATCAAATGAAGAACGAATGCACTTATCACAAAGTTCAACAGTTGCTTTACTCATTTTTATAGTACCGAAAAATTGTTTCCTATAAAAATCATTGCACACTAGTTGACTGTACATGATGGTATCTCTCGTGCAAGATCAACGCCATTTCACTCTGCTATTTGTGGTGTAGTTCATGAGTGTTTCAGAATCAAAAAAAACTTTATTTGTCCCACAATGGGGAAATTTTCAGTCCTCAGCGGCAATTTAAAAGGGGGTGGGTTGGGGGGGGGTGAAAGGACAGAAAACAAGATATTCTAAGCATAGTAAGATAAAAATGTCAGCTGTATTCTGTAAATGTGCAAAACTGTTTCATAAAACACTATATATATATATATATATATATATATATATATGACATTTTTATCTTACTATGCTTAGAATATCTTGTTTTCTGTCCTTTCACCCCCCCCCCCAACCCATCCCCTTTTAAATTGCCGCTGTGGACTGCAAATTTCCCCATGTATATACAGTAAAGTCTCGTTATATCGATATCGGATATATCGATAGTCCCGGTTATATCGATACTATTTCTATGCACGCACGGAGAAAATTACATGCAAACAGGGTCGGATATATCGATAGTCCCGGTTATATCGATATTTTTTCGGATTCCCTTGAATATCGATATAACGAGACTTTACTGTATATACAGTAAAGTCTCGTTATATCGATATCGGATATATCGATAGTCCCGGTTATATCGATACTATTTCTATGCACGCACGGAGAAAATTACATGCAAACAGGGTCGGATATATCGATAGTCCCGGTTATATCGATATTTTTTCGGACTCCCTTGAATTGGATTGGATTGGATATGCCTTTATTAGTCTCACAGTGGAGAAATTTACATTTCACAGCAGCAAAGTGATGAAAGGAATATCGATATAACAAGACTTTACTGTATATATATATATATATATATATATATATAGATATATTTAGTGATATATATATATCGCTGTATTGTATCAACCCATATTTACAGTACAAGTGTCACGTGTCCAGTTTTTTTTTTGTTTTTTCCACGTTATTATTGAGAATTGCGAAGCCTGACAGCAGTCGGTAGGAACGAGCGGCGGTACCTCACCTTCTTGCAGCGTGGGTGTAACAGTCTCATAAAGTTGCCTGCCTCATTTTGCACAACTTGAAACACAGTAAGCGAAAAAAAAAATGTTGGCAAGTATTAAGGATTATTTTTATTAAGGATTTATCTACCACAAATGCTCCCTTGCTTTATTTATCGTAAATATCCCTTGCTCATGATTTTGCTCCAGCTGGTCGTTTGTCCATACACTCTCCATTTTCTCAGTCATTTTCCACAATGCAATGTTTGCGTTGCGTCGTCTGCTACAAGCCACGTGAATTCTTCTTTCCACGATGCTTTTAATGTGCATTCAATTTCTAAGCACCTTTCAAAACTCTCAAGTACACTTTACAGTCACAGGATAATGTACGTTTACGTTTTGTCGCGTCATAAAGTTTGTTCGCTTCTTTTGAATCTTTCTTCTGGGACTGAGGTTCTGTGCATCTACTTTGGAAAATGATATGCAAATGCACAACCTTATAACACTCGGAAAAGACGGAAGCACAAAGCAGGCTTCTGATTGGCTGCCGTGCCGAGTATGTAAATTGCCAAATGAACCGAAATTCAGAAATTTCCAAACCAAATGAAGATTTCTAAATCAGAATCATTTATTCTGATTTATTCTGAGAAATCTTCGTGCAAACGTTTGATTTGAAAAAAAAACTTTTTTTTCTTTTTTTTTTCTTGAAGAAGTTGTCGGCCACCCGGGCGGAGACGTTTAATAAGTTGTTCGCCCAGCGGAAAAGTTGCACACTATTTCAGACACTCATGTAAGTCATGGGTTGGACCTTGGGTCATGGGTTCGACCTTGGGTTACTGTTTAAAGAGTTAATGTCGAGGACTCTAGGGGAAATAAGCTGTCTCAATGTCTGCTAGATTTGGTGCGCATGGGTCGGTAGCGCCTACCTGAGGGGAGTAGCTGGAAAATGTGGTGGGCAGGGTGCGGAGGGCTTGTCTTGATTCTTGCAGTGTGCAAGTCCTCGAGAGTGAGTAGGGGGCCAATGATTGTTTTTTTTCCGCCGTTCTATCTGTCCGTTCTATAATTTAGTAGTTGTATACATAATAACTTAATGACGAAAACATTTGTCTCCAAGTGTAATGATACTAATAATGAAATGTTAGTAGTACAAACAATGACATGTGGGAGATTCCTTGGGCAAATTGATTGTAAATTACAGACTGCGTCATCTTGATGTTGCAAAGACGTAAAGCCATATCAAGACTACCGTATTTTCCAGTGTATAAGGCAAACCCAAAAGCCTTAATTTTCTTCCAAAGATGACCCCGTGCCTTATACGCTGGTGCACCTTATAGGTGAAGTATTGTTGAGCCAAACCAGGTCTCGTAACAACTCTCAGCAGCCACGACTCAATTTTCCTTAGTAGAAGTAGTGCCGCAGCCTCTAATGTAGCGCTCTATAATGCGGTGGGCTTTATATTTGATAAACTTGTATCTATTTATATATTATACTTTATATATATTTATATATTATACTTTACTTGGAAAACTTTTTTCATTCATTGAAGGTGCTTATAGTCGGGTGTGCCGTATAAATGGAAAATGTGTGAAAATACACAATTCATTGGGGGTGCACCTTATACTGGCGTGCGCCTTATAGACTGGAAAATACGGTATGTCTTTGTAATTTTTTTTATCCCAATTTTAATCATTCAATTCCTAATATATGCTGTTGCATTAATAAAAGGGGTGAGTAGCCATTGGTTACTATTATGTTCAGTGTCGTGTTTACTGTTAATTTCTGAAATTCTTGGCCTGCAATTTACACTTTGAAAAACTGCAAACAGCCATAGCAAAAATTAAAATACATATCAATATATTTCCAGCAATTATAGCAATGGTTGTGTCAGCTATTATACTTTCTTCACAAGCAATGTTTATTTTCCCACTGTTATAATCGATGTGTGATGGATTCCAATTTGAGTTATTTTCCTACCACAGGTTCGTATCTCCATACTGTCTTCACGTTGTCACGCCGACAGCGTCAACCTCGAGTTAGTCAGCAACAGGCCACACCAGAGTGGGACACTCCTCCAAGCTCAGTCCCATGGCCGCAGCCAACTGGTTCAGGAAGTGGTGCGCAAAGCTGAAGAGGCGTTACAACAGGCTCGGGAGAAGGTGACCCGCCAGCCCAAACTGTCCAAAGAAGAGAAAGAATTCTCCCAAAGCAAAAGCCCGAACCTCTACTTACTCTTGGAGGAGATTCGAGAGCTTTCACTGATGGACCTGGAATGTACAACTCCAACCTTGGGAAGTTCATGTACTCTTAATGTCTGATTGGACGTGGACTTAATGTCTGATTGGACATGGCACTCTTTACATGTTTTTTTTTTAAACCGGAAGATGACATATTTTTGAGCATATGCTCGCTTTTAGTAACTGAAGGTACAAACCCATTTAAAATATGCAGACAGTTCACCGTGCATGCGCACAATATGCTTTTATCAATCCAACCGTACACAGCGATAAAAATGTATATCATAGCGGTCAACCTTGGCTAATAGCTGCTTTTACAAATAATTACAAGTCCCGTATAAAAGTTGTAGTACATCGTACATTATTTGAAATGATAAAAAATGCTAATAATGCCGGATTAAAATTTATGAATTAACTATCTGACTATGTAGCTGGCTACCTTGGTATCTAGCTGGCTATCTATTTGCTATCTCTTAGCTGTCTGGCTGGCCAGTTGGCTATCTAGTTTGCTATCTATTACCTATCTACCTAGCTTGCTGGCGATCTAGCTCGCTATCTACAGTATTAGCTGTCTGGTTAGCTTTGTACTGTATTAGCTATGTATTAGCTTTCTATCTATTTGAGTTACTTCCAGGATGAGTGAACGCTGGCGTGTGTGGCTTCCACTGCTCACTCACAATAAAAAAAAATATGCTGTGACTGTAAAGTGACCTTGAGAGTTTTGAAAGGCACTTAGAAATCAAATGTATTATTATTCTTAAAAATTGAGAAATAATCATTTACAACTCGGGGCGGCCCCATAGCGAGTGGTTAGCACGCCGACTTCAAAGTGCAGAGGACGTGAGTTCAAGACCCAGTCCGGCCTCCCTGTGTGGAGTTTGCATGTTCTCCCCGGGCTCGCGTGGTTTCTCCGGGTCCTCCGGTTTCCTCCCACTTTCCAAAAACATGCATTACAGGCTGATTGAACACTCCAAATTGTACAGAGCTGTGAGTGTGGATGGTTGTTTGTCTCTGTGTGCCCTGCGATTGGCTGGCAACCAATTGTGGGTGTCCCCCGCCTAGTTCCCGAAGACGGCTGGGATAGGCTCCAGCACCCCCGCGGCACTAATGAGGATAAAGCGCTCTGGAAAATGGATGGCTGCAAAGACTAAAAAAGGAACTTACTGAATTTGTCCAGTTATTCAAAAGCAGGCTTGCCTCTTTGTGAGAAAATAGTTGGCCAAAAACCAACAGTGAATGCCTGCTGCAGGCATAAAATTTCAACTTAATGATTACTTGCTAAAAACAATTAAAGGACAACCGACGTCTCCGGACAAGTTGTGTCCATAATTTGTAAAATGGCTTCAAATGACTTGTACTGAGCGTATTTTACAAAGATTCCACCCCATATTGCTATATTTTACATTTTAAGACTCGCGCTGAATATTCCGGAAGTCTTGTTTTTGAGTTGGTGACGAGTTCGTACATGACGTCACTGAAGGAACGCCCCTGACAGAAAAAAGGACACATTGTAGCAGTCCTTCCATCACGTCAATGCTTGTTTGGTCTGAAAACCTCGTGTTGCACCAAAAAGAGCCAGAAGAGGGCGACCAAGCTCCATGAAAGGAATTTATGAGCCTGTGGAAACGGGCTTATTAATTCCTCACAGGAGCTTGGTCACCATTTTCTGCCTCTTTTTTGGTGATCCATTTCCCCCCAATGTTGCCTCAAAATGGCACGGAATTCTTCAATCGATTGCAAATGTGTATGATTTCCTCTTCAGAACTATTTGAATCATATTCATAACTGGATGTGTAACAAGAAAGCATATTTTCCCAATCTCAAGCCATTGTTTTGATTCTCCAGCAATGCAAGACGTCTTGGCGTGGCGTCACGAAATGGGGGCGGGACTTTCTGAAAATGCCCAATTCGCAGCTCAATTTTTTGCAGATTTTGGACACTTTAAGTCATTTGTATTGGTGTTTTGCATTTGAATAAAAATATCATACTGCATGTTTTGGGTATTTTAGATGCTGTAAAACGTTTTTCTAATGTTAGTTAGGAAACAAAAAAGTGACGTCAGTTGTCCTTTAAGTCAGTCAGTTTGAACACTTAATCCATCCATTTTCTGATCAATTTATCCTCACAAAGGTCACAGGGTATGCCAGAGCCTATCCCAGATGTCTTTGGAGGGGGACCCCCTAAACCGGGTGCCTGCCAATTGCAGGGCACACAGTCACACCTATAGGACAATTTAGACTTGTTCCATTAACCTGCCATGCATAGTTTGGAATGTGTGGAGGAAACCAGAGTACCCGGAGAAAGGCATGGGGGAGAACATATAAATTACAGACACAGAGGCCGGAGCCAGAATTGAACCCTGCACAGTGATACAGACGAGCGAGCCAATCATAGAGTCCCTGACAAAAGTCTTGTCGCTTATCCAAGTTGTCGGAGAAACAAATAACTTGACTTGTAGTTGATCTATTGGAATCAGAAATGGTGTATATGAAAGGCAAAGCCCTCTAGATGATTATGCTTATTATACTAAAAGAAAGTTTTGTATCATTCATTGAATTTTATTATTTAATTAGGACAGAAAGGTCAGATTTTGCTTGGATAAAAGTCTTGTCAAAAAAATAATGTGGAAATTATACATATATTTCATTTTGAATACACAAATATGCTACAATAACGTCAGAACACAAAGTCATGATGCCTTAGAAAATGAATTAATATCGTGTATGGCTCCCGTGAGCTTGGAGGACTGCAGCTATACGTCTCGGCAATGACTCAATAAACTTATTGATGAAGTCATCTGGAATGGCAAAGAAAGCAGTCTTGCGGGACTCCCAGAGTTCATCAAGATTCTTCGGTTTCATCTTCCAAGCCTCCATCTTACCCCAGACATGTTCAATAACAGTCATGTTTGATGATTGGGCTGGTCTATCCTGGAGCACCTTGACCTTCTTTGCTTTCAAGAACTTTGATGTGGAGGCTGAAGTATGAGAAGGAGCACCATCCTGCTGCAGATTTTGCCCTCTCTTGCAGTTTGGGATGTAATAGGCGGCAATAATTTCTTGATACTTCACGCACACCCCCATACTGGATGTAACCCCAAACCATGATTGTTCCTCCACCAAATGTGACTGTTTTCTGGGTGAATCTTGGGTCCATGCGGGTTCCAACAGGTCTTTTGCAGTATTTGCGGTAATTGGGATGCAGTTCAATGGACGATTCATCAGAAAAATCATGGTTTGGGGTTACATCCAGTATGGGGGTGTGCGAGAGATCGGCAGAGTGGATGGAAGTTATTTGTTGTTCCGAGAACTTTGATAAGGGACAAGACTTTTGTCAGGGACTGTACACTGAACAGTTAATACAATGTCTTCATAGTATATTTAATTATAGTAAAAATAGTTTAACATGATTTGCAAATCATTGTATTCCATTGTTTCAGTTTAACACTCTCCATTTCCCAAATTCATTGGAATTGGATTTGTTCAACCATCCATCCATCCATCTTATGCCGCTTATCCGGGGTCGGGTCGCGGGGGCAGCAGCTTTAGTAGGGAAGCCCAGACTTCCCTCTCCCCAGCCACTTCTTCTATCTCGTCCTGGCGGATCCCGAGGCGTTCCCATGCCAGCTGGGAGACATAGTCTCTCCAGCGTGTTCTGGGTCGTCCCCGGGGTCTCCTGCCAGTGGGGCATGCCCGGAACATCTCATCTGGCTCCTCTCGATGTGGAGGAGAAGCGGCTTGACTTTGAGCCCCTCCCGGATGACCGAGCTTCTCACCTTATCTCTAAGGGAGAGCCCGGACACCCGACGGAGAAAGCTCATTTCGGCCGCTTGCATCCGGGATCTCGTTCTTTCGGACACAACCCATAGCTCGTGACCATAGATGAGGGTTGGGACGTAGATCGACCGGTAGATTGAGAGCTTTGCTTTTTGGCTCAGCTCCTTCTTCACCACGACAGATCGGTACAAAGTCCGCATCACGGCAGACGCCGCACCGATCCGCCTGTCGACCTCTCGATCCCTTTCACCCTCACTCGTTAACAAGACACCCAGATACTTAAACTCCTCCACTTGAGGCAAAATCTCCTCCCCGACCCGGAGAGGGCACTCCACCCTTTTCCGACTGAGAACCATTGTCTCAGATTTGGAGGTGCTGATTCTCATCCCAGCCGCTTCACATTCGGCTGCGAAACGCTCAAGCGAGAGTTGGAGAGCTCCACTTGAAGGCCCCAACAGTACAACATCATCTGCAAAAAGCAGAGATGCTATACTGAGGCCACCAAAACGGAAACCTTCAACGCTTCGGCTGCGCCTAGAAATTCTGTCCATAAAGGTTATGAACAGAATCGGTGACAAAGGGCAGCCTTGGCGGAGCCCAACCCTCACTGGAAACGATTCCAACTTACTGCCGGCAATGCGAACCAGACTCTGACATCGGTCATATAGGGACCGAACGGCCCGTATCAGCCGCTCATGTACCCCATACTCCCGAAGTACCCTCCACAGAACTCCACGAGGGACACGGTCAAACGCTTTCTCCAAGTCCACAAAACACATGTAGAGTGGTTGGGCGAATTCCCATGCGCCCTCGAGGACCCTGCTAAGGGTGTAGAGCTGGTCCACTGTTCCGCGGCCGGGACGAAAACCACACTGTTCCTCCTCAATCTGAGGCTCGACTTTCCGACGGACCCGCCCCTCTCGGACCCCTGAATAGACCTTTCCAGGGAGGCTGAGGAGTGTGATCCCTCTGTAGTTGGAACACACCCTCCGGTCCCCCTTTTTAAAAAGGGGGACCACCACCCCGGTCTGCCAATCCAGAGGCACTCTCCCCGATGACCATGCAATGTTGCAGAGGCGTGTCAGCCAGGACAGCCCCACAACATCCAGAGCCTTTAGGAACTCCGGTCGGATCTCATCCACCCCCGGGGCCTTGCCACCGAGGAGCTTTTTAACCACCTCGGTGACTTCAGTCACAAGGATCGGAGGGCCCACCTCGGAGTCCCCAGACACTGCTTCCTCCAAGGAAGGCGTGTTGGTGGAGTTGAGGAGGTCTTCGAAGTACTCTGCCCACCGGTTCACGACGTCTCGACTAGAAGTCAGCAGCGCCCCACTCTCACTGTACACAGTGTTAGTGGTGCACTGCTTTCCCCTCCTGAGACGCCGGATGGTGGACCAGAATTTCCTCGAAGCGGTCCGGAAGTCGGCTTCCATGGCCTCACCGAACTCTTCCCATGTCCGTGTTTTTGCCTCGGCGACCACCGAGGCTGCATTCCGCTTGGCTAGTCGATACGTGTGTCTCAGGAGTCCCACAGGCTATATAAGCCCGGTAGGACTCCTTCTTCAGCTTTACGGCATCCCTTACTACTGGTGTCCACCAGCGAGTACGGGGATTGTCGCCACGACAGGCACCAACCACCTTACGGCCGCAACTCTGATTTGCCGCCTCAGCAAGGGAGGTACGGAACACGGTCCATTCGGACTCAATGTCCCCCACCTCCCCCGGGACATGTGTATAGTTCTGCCGGAGGTGGGAGTTGAAACTCCTTCTGACAGGGGATTCTGCCAGACGTTCCCAACAAACCCTCACAACACGTTTGAATCTTCCAGGTCGGACTGGCATCTTCCCCCATCAACGGAGCCTACTCACCACCAGGTGGTGATCAGTTGACAGCTCCGCCCCTCTCTTCACTCGAGTGTCCAAAACATGAGGCCGCAAATCCGATGATACAACTATAAAGTCAATCATCGAACTGCGACCAAGTGTGTCCTGGTGCCACGTGCACATATGGATACCCTTATGTTTGAATAAAGTGTTTGTTATAGACAATCCGTGTTGAGCACAGAAGTCTAATAACAAGACACCACTCCTGTTCTGATCGGGGGTCCATTCCTCCCAATCACGCCCTTCCAGGTCCCACTGTCATTGCCCACATGAGCATTGAAATCGCCCAGCAGAACAAGGGAGTGCCCAGGGGGAGCGCTCTCCAGCACACCCCCTAAGGTCTCCAAAAAGGATGGGTACACTGAACTGCTGTTTGGTGCATATGCACAGACAACAGTCAGAACCCGCCGCCCCACCTGAAGGTGGAGGGAAGCAACCCTTTCGTCTACTGGGGTGAATCCCAATGTACAGGCGGCGAGTCGGGGGGCAATAAGTATGCCGACACCTGCTCTACGCCTCTCACCGTGGGTAACTCCAGAGTGGAAGAGAGTCCAACCCCTCTCGAGAGGGCTGGTACCGGAACCCAGGCTGTGTGTGGAGGCAAGCCCAACTATGTCTAGACGGAACTTTTCAACCTCGTGCACCAGCTCAGGCTCCTTCCCTGTAAGAGAGGTGACAGTCCACGTCCCCAGAGCTAGCTTCTGCAGTCGAGGGTCGGTCCGCCAGGGTCCCCGCCTTTGGCTGCTGCCCAGCTCACATTGCACCCGACCCCTCTGGCCCCTCCCATGGGTGGTGAGCCCTTGAGAAGGGGGACCCAAGTTTCCTCTTCGGGCAGAGCCCGACCGGGCCCCATGGGTGTAGGCCCGGCCACCAGGCGCTCGCCAACGAGCCCCATCTCCAGGTTCAACCAGTATGAGTGATATTGATGAGGACAAGCGGTGGCAGCTCATTTTGATGATGTGCAGCAT
Organism: Hippocampus bargibanti; assembly: GCF_051943395.1. Taxonomy (NCBI): domain Eukaryota; kingdom Metazoa; phylum Chordata; class Actinopteri; order Syngnathiformes; family Syngnathidae; genus Hippocampus; species Hippocampus bargibanti. The sequence continues at coordinate 9,407,139 of NC_142736.1, read as the reverse complement.
GCAAGCAGGAGGAGCTGCCCCACGAGGCTACTGTGCGACGAGCTGTGAGTTTGATTGATCGTAAGCGTGAGATACAGTCTGCAGCTGCCACTTTTCTTTGGGCAAAGAGACTGTGGAGTGAGAGAAGGGTTGCCAAACACAATGCTTGTTCTGTTGATACAATTTGAGCAACCAGACTTAGAGCAACCACTATTGAAAATTTTGCTGCACAAGATGCATTCTATATTTTAGAGTACATTTTGACAAATCAAGCATTGTGGTGGTGTTTTCATGAGAATGCCAACAGACTGTACAACAGGGTTGTCAAACTCATTTTTTGCCACATTGTAGTTACAGTCTCCATCTCCACATATTACATACAGAACAAACAAATTAATGAATAACTAGTTTTCAAATCTCAAGTCAAGAATGACTGTTATTGGATTGGATTTGTGGATCAAACCTCTAAAGATGGAGGACACTGATTTGCTGTGGCAAACTTTTGAAGGAAAAAGCCGAAAGGAAAAGAAGAGTCTCGCAGTGGAGAAATTTACATTTTACAGCACCAGAGTTATGAAAGGAAGATGAAAGGAATGCAAGTAGAAAAACAAAATACAATAAATCTCGCGGCGCCGTCTTAAAGTCAAAACAACAAAAATCTAAAGAACAAATAATATGACAGATGAGAATTTGGTTTGGACTTTAGCAAGCATCATGGCACTTGATATGCTTCGTTTGCTTTCGCGGGGCGAATAAAATGATGTGGCGGACTTGACATCATTGCTGTACAGTCATGATGTATTTAATTTGATACGTTAGTTTCGTGTGGAGGCAAACAACACCTAACCTAAACTCAAACATATCAATAACAGGGATGACAATTTTCCGCCGATCGGCAGATTTCTGACTTTTTCATACTAAATGACCAGATACTGGGATGATACCGACGCCAGTTGGCGGAAACCGCCATTTTGATTGGATGATCTTGATTTAGGTGCCGTTGATGTCAAAACAGGTAAAGGCCCACTTTTGAATAAGCAGACGAGTAAAAAAAATCAGGTGTTATGTCAGAAGGAGACAACTTGTGGCAGTGTGACATATGCCACATCAGGTTGAATAACCGAATGATTCGCCCTTGTGAAGAGAACAGGTTCTAGGGCAGGTATGGGCAAACTACGGCCCGCAGGCCACATACGGCCCGTTAGGCTTTTTAATCCGGCCCGCCAAACCTGCCCAAATTATAGTAAAAACAGCGTCTGAAACTCATGACAAAAAGTCAGCGGACAACAGGGCGGATAACTGAAAAGTTGCCTGCCCCATCTTTCACAACCTGAAGCACAATGAGACAACTAATCACATTAAAAAACATTGTCACAAAGTATAACGTTTTCTTTTAAATCAAGAATGTACCTACTACAAATGCTACCTTGCATAATTTACGGTAAATGTGCATGGCTAGATTTTGCTGCAATAGTCGATTGTCATTGTGGTGCACAATGCAACGTTTGGATTGCTTCCTACGAGCCACTCAGCCCCTTTCATGAGTCTCACGTACAGTCACGGTTTAATGTAAATTTACGTTTTGTAGCGTCACATATGTTGTTAGCTTCTTTTGAATCTTCTGGGCTGAGGATCTGTGCATCTATTTCGGAAAATTATATGCAATTGGACGACTTCATAACGCTTGCGAAAGTCCGGAAGAAAGAAGCAGGCTTCTGATTGGCTGCCGTGCCGAGTATGCAAATTTCACTGCAGGTTGCCTATGTCTGTGTGCTCGGCGACGGTACACGTGTATTGTTTGCGCGTGAAGGCGAGGGCGTCAGTGAGGAGTTTGTTGAGCGCGCGGTCAGGACAAACCATCTATGATTTGACGGAATTTAACACAAGTAGGCATTATTGAGCTTGAATATTTCGTTGTGGAATAATGTTTTGAATGTTGAAAGTGATTCCATTTTTCAATAAATGTTGATTTCTTTAACTTTTTAACTTTAACTCCAATGAAAACTTATTAAAAACAGACGCAATCTTGATGAATCACAGTGCATATGTTATTTTAATCTACAGTAAAGTCTCGTTATATCGATATTCAAGGGAGTCCGAAAAAATATCGATATAACCGGGACTATCGATATATCCGACCCTGTTTGCATGTAATTTTCTCCGTGCGTGCATAGAAATAGTATCGATATAACCGGGACTATCGATATATCCGATATCGATATAACGAGACTTTACTGTATTTCCATTTCCTCCTCCAAGTATCTGCGAAATAGTATGTAAACGCCATATTCCTTGAGACAAATTTATTAACTGATCAGGGATATTTTTCACATTTGAAAGACAGTTAAAAAATTGGGTTCTTACTGTGCTGAGGTTTGTACACACTACATTTAAAGGACAACCGGCACCATTTTTTCGTGTTTCCCACTGACATTATAAAAACGTTTTATAGCGTCTATAATACTAGGCTGATAAGACTAAAGGCTGATATTTTTAGTTAAATGAAAAACACCAATAAAAATGACTTCAAAATGAATCTGGAAATGGCCAGTTTCAGAAGGTCCCACCCCCCTGTTCGTGACGTCACACCAAGACGTCTTGCCTTTGATCGAGAATCAAAACAATGGCTTCAGATTCGGAGAAGATGTTTTCTTGTTACTCATCCAGTTATGAATATGATTCAAATAGTTCTGAAGAGGAAAGCATAAATGTTTGCAATTGATACAAGGAGTCCTCCCATATCAATTCGAGCCGCCAATGACAGCAATGTAGCACCCAGAAAATGCAGAAGATTGCGCCCAAGCTCCGTTGGAAATGGGCTGATTTGTCAGCTGGGAATTTGTGTCAGCGAATATCAAATAGTTGTCTTGGTGCAACACACAACGATTCACCATGGCGTTATTTATGTGTTGTGTTTTCCTTCTAATTTCGCCATCAACACGAAGTTTTCAGACCAAACAAAGTACCCAAAATGCATTGTGTGTCACTTTCTCGGTCAGGGGCGGTCCAAACGTGACGTCACATGGGGATCGTCATCAACTCGAAAACAAGACTTAGTGAATATTCAGCGCAAGTCTTAGAACGTAAACTATAGCTATATGCTGTGGAATCTTTGTAAAATACGCTCAGTCAAAGTCATTTGAAGTGATTTTATAAATTATGGACATAACTTGTCGGAAGGCGTCGGTTGTCCTTTAATGCTTTAGGCTTAGTATTTCCGGCCCAAACACTCCCTCTAAATGCTCCTGGCCCGGCCCCTCTGTCAAATTTTAGAACCCAATGCGGCCCGCGAGTCAAAAAGTTTGCCCACCCCTGTTCTAGGGAAAAGCCGAAAGGATATATATATATATATATATATATATATATAGTTTATATGCATGTGCCCCCCCCCCCCTTTTTTTCCAGACTTTTTTCTCATTCGTCATTCTCGTCCCTGCAATAAGCTAATTTACTTTCTAGTACAAAGAAAGGTTTGCTTCTGATAATCACCTCAACAACCTCGGTGAGAAAGATGTGCATTTAAAATGGTCAACAAAGTGTGCAGAATGCCTTTTTTTACTTTGCAACATATTTTGAATCGTGAATCATCCCTGTAAATGCTGCTGATACATCTCTTTGACTGCTATCCCATAGTTGACCAGCAGATGGCTGTTTTCTTGACATTACGTTGGGTTGTTGTCACTTCCGGTACAGGTTTTACTTTCCGCGCTCCTTTAGTTTCATTTTCACTGAGAAGACGGCGAGAATGGACATGCTTTATCGCTGTACTGTTTAGCAAGGAAAAGATAAAAAGGACTAAAATCAAAACTTCCATTTCGGACGGAAAGCAGGCAAAGTGGTTTGTACGATTTGCATACGTTTTATTTCATTGATGTAAAGTCCAAATGTTTATGTGTAAATAATAGCTATATTTTTTATACTTGTTTGTAGTTTAAAGGTGGTGTGAAATCACATTAAATAATTGACCATCAGTACAAAGAACCGGAGTCCTCTGTTTCGAATGGAAGCACAATCCCTTTATAACACATGTGATCTGTAAGGAAGAACAGCAGTTGAATGCAATGCTTTAAATTGAATCAAATAGTTCGCATTATTCAGAATTACTCTGCATCATCACGGCTCTTGCTGAGGGGTGGGGTGGGCGCTGTCGCAGCTTTCTAACAAAGAGACTGCTGCATCATCATCATCATCATCATCATCATCATGTCCTTTGGAACAGGTGACACTGATAGCATGTTCTGAGTTGTTCACTGAGGATTCACCTCCTTGCAATGATGAGTCTGAAGGATCACAATAAATACAGGTGCAGTATTAGGAACGTGACATCACTTATCATTTACAATGGCCGATGTTCCTTCGAAACTTATGAGCCAGTGCGCACTCCTCTCTCAACACTTTCAAACGCAGGAAACAGCCACCAGCATGCAAGTTAGGTTTTGTAAAGAAAGCTCTTTTTGCAGCCAATTTACCCTTTAAATACAAATTCCATTTTTCATCTGTGGAATTTAGGAAGACTTTTTTATTTTTTGACAGATTGACAGACCGTGGCATTATCTGCTAAATAATAATCATAATAATAAATTTTATTTCAAGCGCCTTTCAAAGCTCTCAAGGACACTTTACAGTCACAGACAAGCATAGGTACTATAATAAATAAAATACAATCACAAATAGAATAAAATAAATAAAATACAATTATCAATAGAAACAGAGAGAGCTACACAGAAAATGCAATTTTAAATAGGTGGGTTTTGAGATGAGATCCGTTGAAATAAAGACACGCTTACCCGTGATCTGTTGCTGGCGAGCTATCCTCCTCTCCTGGGCTCGCTTTCTGCTGAGCTCCATGCGTTGGCGCTGCTCATCTGTGAGGGAGGCGGCAAGTGGGCCGGCAGGCACTGGGGTGGAATGGATCGGCAACCTCTGACTGCTAAATGGATCGGAATCTGCCACAATATCGGGTTCAGGAGGAACCTCATTGTCACCTGTGGTATTTATTCAGTATTTAGAACCCAAGATGCAAATTCTTCAGTAAAAAAAAAAACACTTACCCGTAAAATCTTGATGTGTCAGTGGCATGTCCAGGCGTATCCTTTTTAGACAAGTCTGACACAAGACAAACATCAGCCAACTTCAAGTGCAGGAGGGAATGGGATGATTTGTATGTCCATCTGTCTGTGTGTCTGTCCTACCTGCACATCCTTTTTGGCGCCCAGCTTCTCCACTTTGTCAATGAAATCTTCAAACTGAAGTTTGGGGTACAACCTGTGCGCCCAGTTCTCCATCTTCTGCATCAGCAGGCGCACGTCCTCCGCCTGGTGAGAGGAAATACCACACACATATAGTGGAGCTCACCGTGTTTCCATTCAGAGATGCGACAGAGTCTGACCTCATGCCCTTTGCCTTTGAAGCGGACATCGTCAAAAAGGGTTCGCAGGGCCGGAAGTCCTTTTTCAGACGTCAGTCTGAGAGCAAAAAAAACATTTAACGCCTGGTTGTTCACACAAAGTAGTTAATAGTTGTGGATTCAGTGATACCTCGGTTTACGAGCCCCTTGTTTGATGAACTTTTTGGTTCACGAACGTTCAATTCATGAAAAATTTACCTTGGCATATGAACTATTTTTCGGGATACACACAGAGCTGCTACAATGAGTGATGTGCCGTTCGCGAACGAGCCCGTTCTAAAAGAAAATGGCAGCCGGCTTGTTTTTGTCCTCCATTCCCCACCCCCAGTCTTCGGTTAAAGCCACGTGATTGGTCAAAAACGCAGCAGTGAGGGGAGGTGGTTTAACCATTAAAGAGACTGGCAGACGACGGAGAGAGAGTGACGAAATGGATAGAAAACAGTGAAATTTGGACTCGTTTCAACTTTGATAATTCAAAGGCAGAGTGTAGACTGCAAGGTTAAAATTCCCATCAATCAGGCTCCACAAATAACCCGCACTGGCCATCAGTTCAATTTGAAATAAAGACAAGCCAGGGAACCAGCTATCAATGATGTTTTAGTGTGTCTGCTTGCATCTGTTGCAATATCACACTTCCAAGATGTACAACCCAGAGCTCCTTGAGACACTTTATGCAAAAAGCTATCCATTCCATCAAGCCATCAACGACCATCACAAAGGTAAATAAAATGATGTTATTATACAGTACAGTTTATTTCTTTAATTATAATACCATAGCACATTTATTCTACATAAAATAAGGTGTATTTTGCTTAGTTTTAAGGCTTAGAAAATTAGAAAGTAGAAAATTATGTTTGATGGGGACCTGGGAACGGATTATTCTCATTTCAATGGTTTCCTATGGAAAATTAATTTTTGGCATACACGCTTTTCACCTTACACACTCTGGGAACCAATTAAATTTGTAAGCCAAGGTATCACTGTAGTTAATATTTATGGATATATCAAGCCCAATCTTAGCATAAAATGTCCATGCAAATAACATCATATGCAAGAGGGTAGACAACAACCTGTGGGAGTCCAACTTGGGCTGCGGTCTCCTCACCACTTTCCTTTTGACAGCAGGAACCTCAGCAAGCTTGGATACATCACCGGATTCTTCATCTGCATTGACAGCAAAACAAAATCATGGGGCATTTTATTATGTATATTATTCTCATCCAATTACTGAGGCAAGATTGCCATTCTTTTTTGTATAATTGCCAGGGTTTAGATGCGAATGGCAACATGCGTGTGGGTTTCTCACCATTCCCATAGGGGTCACCTCGCTGGCCCGGGGACGTAGGTGGAGGCAGAGGGGAGAAGGTCTCAAAGCTGTCGTTCTCACGATTTTTAACCATGATATCCAGCACCTACAGAAAATGCCTAATGTATGTGAGCAAGTAATTATGTATGCCAAATGGTGAGTATAGTTTTATACTTTATTTGAACGTGCCAACCATTTTGTGTGGGAGCCTTTTACTGAGCATTTTCATCTTTATTAAGTTCATAGAGTTGCATGTTTTGTAGCCACAAGGGGACACAAGCCAATGTCTTATTGTGTCGGTCCCAAGCCCGGATAAATTCAGAGGGTTGTGTCAGGAAGGGCATCCGACGTAAAAGCTTGGTCTGTTGAAAATTCCATTTTATTCCACTTCGTGAACTTTTTTATTTTATTTTTTGTAAGTTTTACTTGGAGTCGACAAATACAGGTACCATCCGACTTAGGACCGGCTCAACTTACGACCACCCATACTTAAGACCACCAGACCCTATTTTTTTATTTTAATTCTACGCCTAGCACCGCAACGCGATAGCAGCCCGGTAACGCATACGGCAAGTTTGGCAGGTCTAAATATAAATAAGCTATCTATTTACTACCTATTAGCTAACTGGCCGGCTAGCTAGCTATCTGGCTGGCTATCTATTAGTTATATAGCTAGTTGTCTATGTATTGGCTATGGTGATGTCACGAGAGGCTGTGTCCTGGAGGGCAAATACATCCCCCTAAGATGGCTCCACCCAGAGAGTCTTGGCCCCATCTGGTGGAAGGCAGCAATTAAAACCACACACCTGCAGCTGATCAGGGCTTGATTGGCAAGCAAGGCTCTTAAGGCAGAGACCCTCTGAGTGTGGAGCTTGGGGAAAGACAAGCTCGATTGCTGTGCTCTGTGGAGAAGTTGATTGCTGCGTGGAACTCATTGCCAGTTGGGACCATACGACTGGACACTGGATTTGAACCTAGCTAAGGTGGCTAGGCTACATGAGGAGGACGTCAAGAGGGGTGAGGCCTAGAGACTCTTGGAAAAGAACTCAGTCTTCAGTTTTACCTCAGAAGAGACTTTATTTGGATTTAAGTATCAGAAGAGACTTTATTTGGATTTAAGTATCAGAAGAGACTTTATTTTGATAAGTATTGGAATAGACACTATTCAAACCTTTGTTGCTTGTGAATTCCCCCTGGAACCCTTGATTAAAACCTTTTGTTTGTATCCAAACCTGTCGTCCATTGCACTTCTTGTCCTGTCCCGATGAGAGCTAGCCTCTCATGATATCACACTATCTATTAGCTAGCTAGCTTTCTATCTATTTACCTCCGGGTGAACGCTGACACGTGTGGCTGCCGCTGCTCACCCACAGAAAAACTTCTCCTGTGACTGAAAAGTGACCTTGAGAGTTTTGAAAGGCGCTTAGAAATGAAATGTATTATTATTATTATTATATTTATTATTATTATATAAACTGATAATATCAGAATCATGTATGTAGAATACACAAGGAATTTGTCTCCGGTAGAACACGCTGCACTAGTATCATCAAAAAATGGAGAAAATTGAGGCACCATAGAGTCCTATTTGGGTTACTGTTGGGGTAATTCGCGATACAAACATCTTTAAACATCGCTTTCTAATCTTTGTTTACGTTTTGGGCTTCCTGATACATCATATCCTGCCTTCCTTTACATGATGTCGCATCTACATTACGTCGCATCCTATCGCTTCACACACTGTGCGCCGTATAAATGATCTCCCATTGCAGTTCGTCTCTCTCTCTCCTCTGCATGCCTCCTTCTTGGCCGAGACCACGATGTCTCCGCTCTCTTCAAGATTAAACCAACTTTCTGTTCAACACCTGGCTTCCTGATGATTTATCCATCCATAGAAGCAATGAATCAGGGACGAACAATCAAAATAAACCCATTAGTTACTGTTTAAAGAGTTAATCGGTTGGGGGAAGAAGCTGTTTAAATGTCTGCTGGATTTGGTGCGCATGGATTGGTAGCACCTGCCTAAGGGGAGTAGTTGGAAAAAGTGGTGGGCAGGGCGCGGAGGGTCCAGTCGGATTTTCCGCGCCCTTGTTTGGATTCTTGCAATGTGCAAGCCCTCGAGAGTGTGTAGGGTGCCAATGATTTTTTCCGCAGTCCTAACTGTCTGTTGAAGTTGGATTTTGTCCATTTTTATGGCGGCTCCGAACCAAACAGTGATGGAAGAACACAGGATGGATTTGATGACATATTTAGATTTATAAATTAACTGTAAACAGTTTCTTATATAATAGTATTCAATAGAAAAAGTTGCTTAAAAACAACAGATTGACATCGTGTACTTTCCTGTAGTAGAACCCTTGCGTCGGCCATTTTGAATAGATTCTGACTTACGACCGTTTGGTCAGTACGGAACCCGGTCGTAAGTCGGATGGTACCTGTACTTTATATAGTTGAAGGAGCAAAAAACACCTTTTCAGAAAAATACATTATTCAAAAATTAAAGAACAATGAAAAATTTCAATCAATCAAGATAGAACAAGTCTTTCTTTTCGGCTTTTCCCTTCAGCGGTCGACACTGCGAAAAAGTGTCCTCCATCGTCCCCGGTTTTGAGCATCCTCTTCTCTCGCCCCAGCTATCATAATGTCCTCTTTGACATCATCCATAAACCTCTTCTTCAGTATTCCTTTCTGTCTCCTGCCTGGCAGTTCAAGGCTCACCATCCTTCTCCCGATATAGTCACTCTCCCTCCTCTGGACATGACCAAACCATCAAAGGTTGGCCCCTCTTACTTTCTCTCCAAAGAAAATATATATTATAATAATAGTAATTTCACCAACAAAGCTCGAAGACACGAAATGGATTACTGCACACACTTTTATAATGTTGGCAAGTAACGAAGCAAACGGAACCTGTCAACACATACGCAGTAGTGGCTAAGACGTTCAACCCCAACTTCCGCTTCAGCATCATGGCGGGAACCAAATCAGGATATGAAGCAAAAGGCTGAAATACTGTGGCTGTGTTTCGAAGACACCACCACGTCTATGTGTACTTTTACACCAATCTGCTGTTCACGTGTCCTTTCTTACGATCACAAAAACACAATAGAGTTCTTATCAAGCTTAGCACGCTAAATTTGGCAGACACGGCTACGTTCGCTTTGAACGTCTGTTTAAAAAACAAATATAGAGTGCCGACATGCATTGACGAGATCTCAAAGCAACTGTTGACTTCCCATACAGCACAATTTATATTATAAATACAAATTACCTGTCAGTCGAACCAATGAGCCCCTAAAAGGAACACACGGGCAATACCGTAGTGATGTGTCGTTCGCGAAAGAACCGAATCTCTGAAGTGAACGAAGAGAACTCGTTCCTAACATTGAGCAACATTTTGTCCTCCATTCCCCGCCCCTCAGTCTCTGGTTAAAGCCGCACGTGATTGGTCGATATCCGTGAGGGAGGGGAGAATTACAGGCACGCAGCAGTGAGGAGAAGCGTTTTGAGGTTACTAGTTGGTATGATAGCATTATTAATATGAAAAGCAAATTAGTGACAGCTGATTATCAGACCAGAGTAACCACAAGGAAAGTGAAAGTTAGTGCAAGTCTTTGTGCACAAAGCCATAAAAAAATATATATTTTTGATATAGTGTCATTTTTTTACATGAGTAATTCATTTTTTCACATAATTATATATGATTTTTGGTAGTTAATTAATTTAAGCAATAAAAAAAACAAAAACAAACAAACTGAGGAGCCATTAGGGCAGGGGTCGGGAACCTTTTTGACTAAGAGAGCCATAAAAGTAAAATATTTAGAAATGTTCTTCAGCGAGAGCCACGCGCGCGCGCACACACGCAAACACGCGCGGTCACTTTTCAACAAAATATCAGAATGGATTATTTAAACTAACTTTGTGATAGTACTCACCGTTAACATGAATGTTTTTCCGTTCCTCGTGATGAGTAAAAATCCAGGCAAACGATCGGAATGAAATTCAACTTGCCGGTCCGGAGGCGGAGTTACTGCTAGCTAGCCTGCGCACGGCTCATAAGCTTCCACACTTGCTATCTGCAATCTACTTCTCGCAGCAGTATGTTGATGCTAACGTTAACACGGGGCTTGTTAAAATGTCACTGATATTCGACTGACATTCGACTGTTTCATCGATGGTGTTGTTCCATTGCAAATTCGAATCCGAACATTTTCTCTCCTCAAAGGCTAATGAATCCTTCGGTGAATTCAAGCTGAAGTGCACTCGTGGGGCTCATTTAAAGGGGCGTTTACCTGTTTCGACTGACGGCCAGTGTCATCCAATCAAAATTGCGCTTTCCGCCAACTGCAGCCCCAACGGGAAATCAACGGCGAAAAAAACGAGAATATGTATATAGTTTTATCGGCGAGCCATATGCAATCATCAAGAGCCATATATGGCTCGCGAGCCATAGGTTCCCGACCCCTGCATTAGGAAGCCAAAGAGCGGATCATTTTAGTGAGTCGATCCAGAAGAACTGGCTCTCTGAAAAGAGCCGGAATTCCCATCACTAAATTACCGACACGAACTTCCGGTAAGAAAGAATTTTTCATAGTCATTGAGAGATTGGCCTTCTCCCCGCAGATTGTACGTCACGTTCTCGCCATGTTGGATGTGGAACATTGTTGCGCTAGTCATTCTGGCAGCAGTCCTAGCGTTTTAACAGCAACCAAAATGGTAACTTTTCGTCGCGATTGAAAGTACTTACGAGAGAAATGATGCACAGCAGTGGGAAATCGAAATTTTATTCTGCGCATGCGTTTAAAAAGGCTTCACAATTCCCGGGTATCACATCATCAGCTCGTTTCGCAGGTGATATCAATCATGAAATTTCCTCAATCGTGTCTTTGCATCACACACACACATCCACCCACGCACGCTCAACACTCCCACTCAAAGACATGTTCACAATTTCATGCAGCAAACAAAAAGAAAAACTCGAAAAACATCGGAACAAGAAATACATTGTTGTAAAAATAAAAACATCCTACATATTTGCAACACTGCAAGCTTCAAAATATTTACATTTCTCCAAACAAATATCTCCTGAATCTTTCAAGTTTCACTTTTGTTACCGTCTTAGTAAAAACATCTGCAACCATGTTTTCTGTCAGACAATATTTTATAGATATTTTCCCATCAGTGTGCGCAGACCTTACAAATTAAGTGATACGTATTTAATATCTACGTGTTTACTTCTCTGCCTACACACTGGGTTTTTGGGCAAAGCTATTGTCCCCTGATTGTCCTCATATATTATTACTGGTACGTGGTGGTTGCTGCTGTCTATCCCTTTTAATAATTGGACAAGGTACATGCTCTCTTGAGTTGTGGCTGCCAGTGCCATATACTCACCTTCTTCTTCTTCTTTTCCTTACGGCTTTTCCCCTCAGGGGTCGCCACAGCGAATCAATGTCCTCCATCTATCCTGGTTTTGTGCATCCTCTTCTGTCACACCAGCTACCTTTATGTCTTCTTTGACCACATCCATAAACTTCCTCTTCGGTCTTCCTCTCGGTCTCCTGCCTGGCAGTTCAAGACTCAGCATCCTTCTCCCGATATCTCATGCCTTATCCCATTCTTTGTTAGTAAAGATTGAAACTCTTGCCCAGTGAACTCTGTGCCGTTGTCAGATCGGATGCATTTTATTTTTCCATATTGATACATATTGATTTGTCGTGTCAGCCTTCGCCTTAATAACATATGGAAAAATCATCCCACTGTGGTCATCAGTGAATGCTATTGAGTACCTGTAGCCATTCTTATCTGGCGGTTCCATAGGACCGCACAGGTCTGTGTGCACTAGCTGTAGCACAGTTGCAGCTTTAGCATCTGCATGTCTGTTCCTGCTCTGTGTCAGCTTGCCCTGTGTGCATATTTCAGTTTTGATTTGGATTGTGTTTCCCTCTAATAGACATTCCTTTAACCACTTTTTCTAATTTAGCTACATCTTCGAAGTTACAATGACCCAGTATTTTGTGCCAAGTTTGGATATCATAACAACCATATGCTTCATCGACATTTTTCTCTTCTATTGTATTTAGGTAATACATTCTACCAAATACCTCCATTTTGAATTTTGTCCCATCCCTGTGGACTAACCAGTCATCCCCGTCTTTGAAGCGGACCTCTGCTCCACTCGCTGTTGCTGATTTGATAGAGAAGATGTTCTGCGGAAATTCTGGGATGTAGAGTGCTTGCTTGAGTCTCGTGTTCACGCGTCGTCCCTCGCTGTCCAGCAAGTACACCTCAGCCTCGCCTCTCATCTCTGCCATTCCGCTCATCTTGGTTCCATCTGCGAGCTCAATGATGTGGTCCTCGGGTTTGAAGCTCTTGTTGACTGTTTTGAACTTTGTGGCGTCTTTGACCATATGTGCTGTGGCGCCACTGTCGACCATCAATCCTTTCTTGTTTCCACTTGTCGGATTGAAGCTGAATGTGTGCTCTGACTCGATCTCGTCAGCAGCTCCCTTCAGGACGTCGCGGCCCCGTCCTCGACCGCGTCGGCCTTGATGTGGCGTGTCCCACCTTCTTTCCTCTCTTCTCGGCTGGGAAGTGCTAGGACATGTCCTGGCCATGTGCCCTCTCTTACCGCAGGTGTAGCACTCGATATCAGCCGGGTCCATTTTCCTTCCTCTCCCTCTCCCATGCAGTTTTGTAGTCCCGCTGGTCTTCATTACGTTGTCTTCGTTGGCACTCTGGTCACCTTTTCCATACTTTTCGGTATTCTCAAGACTTCTTAGCTTAGTTTTGAATTCGCCGAAAGTCATTTTGTCATTAGATTGTGTGACGTACACTACGAACGGTTTGTAAGAGTCAGGAAGCCCTTTTAGCACCATGGCTATCTGAAGCATGTCGCTAATGTGCTCATCTGCTCTTCTTAATTAGGTGAATACAGGCTCTGCTTGGATGACGTAGTCTGTGACTGTCTCATAGCTGCCTTTTCGGAGTGAAGAAAGTTCGCAATACAAACTCACCACCCGTGGTTTGTCTTTTCCAGCATAATCCTTACGGAGAATCTCCAGTGCTCTTCTTCCATCACCTCTTGCGTCTCTCATGACCAGCGATAGGCTCTAATTGTCCAGACATTGCACCAACTCTGCATATGCCTCTGCATATGCCTATGCATTCTTAGCCTTGTCTTCGGCGAGAGCTTCTTCGCTATCTTCCTCAACGGCGGCCAAAATAACGTCTCTGAGGCCTCGCAACTCCATGTGCGCCAGGAACCTCGTCTCCCAGAGCTCGTAGTTTTTCTCATCGTCATCAAACAAAAGTCTAAACCATATTTGGCCTGTGGTACTGGGCCAATAACCTATTGCACAAACATCATCGTTGACGCTGCTCAACTCTTTGCTACTTGGAGTGGAAGATGGAGACCTGGTTTCCTGACAAGTCGAAGTTGGTCTAAGTAAAGACAATACAGTCTCACTGTACTGCTTATTGAGGTGACTTGTTGACGGGATAAATAGAGGACAAGCAACTTTGGAATGATATTCCAACGTGAAGAACTGCGCATAAATGGAATATGTACTATAGAAAGTAAACCTACAGACAGATTATTCCGTTGTTTGTCTATTTCTGTTTTTCATTTCATTTATTGACCATGTGAGTTTTTCTATGCAGCAGTGTTCCCTATAAATTATTCTACCCACAAACACTGGGGCACAGTACTTGGGGAACTTCCACCACTGCTATGGCATTCTAGAGAATTGATGCTGCCTCTCCCTCCCAGCAGAGACCAAACGAGGATGTAAAATGTACATTTTTTTTTTACAATTATTGTAAATGCTTAAAATTTTAACCTTAAAATTTCATGAGCAAAAAAAGTATTTGAAAGAAGAATGTGAGATGAAAATAAATATGCTGCAGGTTGAATGAGATATAAAATCAGAAGCGAGCGTTTCAAAGAAAGATACATGAGACACCTTTGTAAAGATTTTTTTTAATCACATGACAATTATTTATTGTAGTCACCACAACCTACATTTTAGAACATTCTTGGTTGTGTGTAATTTTTCAGCACACTATTTACATATGTTGTATACTGTACACCAAACAGTATTAAGGCAAAAGCAAGCCATAATCAATGCTTTCCACTGAGAAATGTATCTATTTTTTAACTCAAGTGCTGCAATGTGATGGCAACTCTGAAGACAAGTTCTCGTTGGTTATTTTCTGCCACAGACCTGGGCCCATGTGGATAATTCTAGCCTTCGGTTGGAAGGTCAGGACAATCAAGCTTCTTCAGATCATTGAGCGGCACAGTTGTAACAATGATAACGATCTTCTTGACCCAAAACAAAGTACATTGTATAAAGACTGGAAATAATTTTTACCACCCCGAGTGAGAATATGAGCTTTGTTGTGTCCTTGCTGCAAAAGTGTTTTGATGTGACCACATTATAAATAAATATGACCTCTCTGAAACTGAACACACAATGAAGAATTGTGAAAAATCTTTCAATTCTGTGTCGCTCCTTTCCAACGGCAACAATGTTTGAAAAGTCTAAATTGAGAGCGCATGCAGCCTTAAAGGACAGCCGACGCCTCCGGACAAGTTGTGTCCATAATTTGTAAAATCACTTCAAATGACTTTTACTGAGCGTATTTTACAAATATTCTAACCGCATATAGCTATATTTTACGTTTTAAGACTCGCGCTGAATATTCAGGAAGTCTTGTTTTTGAGTTGGTGATCTGAAGGTCAGGAACGCCACTGACCGAGAAAGCGACACACAATGCATTTTGGGTACTTTGTTTGGTCTGAAAACATCGTGTTGATCTGTGTTGATGGCGAAATTAGAAGGAAAAACACATAAATAACGTGATGGTGAATCGTTGTGTGTTGCACCAAGACTACTATTTGATACTAGTTGACACAAATTCCAAGCAGACAAATCAGCTCATTTCCAACGGAGCTAGGGCGCCATCTTGTGCATTTTCTGGGACGCTACATTGGAGTCCTGATGGCTCGAATTGATACGGAAGGACTTCTTTCGATCGATTGCAAACATTTATGCTTTCGTCTTCAGAACTATTTGAATCATATTCATAACTGGATGAGTAAAAAGAAAGCATCTTCTCCGAATCTGAAGCCATTGTTTTGATTCTAGAGCAAGGCAAGATGTCCTGGCGTGATGTCACGAACAAGTGGGCGGGACCTTCTGAAACTCGCCATCTCCGAGGTCATTTTGAAGTAGTTTTGGGACACTTTAACTCATTTTTATTGGTGTTTTGCATTTGACTAAAAATATCAGCCTGCGTGTTTTGGGTATTTTAGATGTTATATAACATTTTTCTGATGTCAGTTAGGAAACACAAAAAATGGTGTCGGTTGTCCTTTAACTTTGGTGGAAAACCAGTGCTTCCGCCTTCTTTACTCCTCAGCATCAGCAGTTGATGGACACTTAATTCCAACATGACATCCATAGATACAGCCAGTCACTCCTGGGAACTTCTCATATTTGTGGAATTGTTCACAAGTGGCACCTCAGACAGTCCAAACTATTCTACATCCTGTTGCTTCACTGGGACCACATCAATCACCACCAAAGTGAACAGACCTTGGTGAGAACCGGGTACATGTTTTCCTGTTTAAATCCAGTACTTCTTTATATGTACATACGAAAGCAGTCTTGGAAAGTTCTTTAATCCAACTAATAGTCTTCATATAGATATTAACAATACACCACGCTTCCAAACCATATATGCGCTCCCTTTCAAAAACAATACTAAAATGAAGTTAAAGATGCCTCTTTGCGATATTAATATAAATTCAATTGAGCTGTTTTTGCAATTGTCTTGTTTTCATCCAGAACAGAAAAAATATTTGATTGGTTTAAAATAAATGCATGTTTGAAAGTTACAATACCTCAAACAGCTGTGTCAGTGTAAGTGCTGATGGTTGTTTGTCTATGTATGTCTTGCAATTGGGTGGCAACCGTTTCAGGGTGTCCCCACTTCTTGTGAGGATAATTGGATCAGGAAAATTGTGGATAGATGAATTTCCTGACTTTTTGACATGATATATTTTTAACACATAAGTCTGTTATATTAAATTCCTAGCATCTGAAAACAAATGGGTGGTCGAGTGGTTCGCGCGCCGACTTCACAGTAATGATGTCGTGATTTCAAATCCCGCTCCGGCCTCCCTGTGTGGAGTTTGCATGTTCTCCCCGGGCCCGCGTGGATGTTCTCTGGGTCTTTCCTCCCACATTCCAAAAACATACATGGCAGGCAGATTGAACACTCGAAATTGTCCCTAGGTGTGACTGTGAGCGCGGATCGTTGTTTATTTCTGTGTGCCCTGCGAATGAATGAGCTAAAAACGAGATGCTGATTCAACCCAATGATTATTACACCGTTGTGCCTTATTGTGCTCCTCACTGAAAGGACAAGTGTGCAGTGTTAGACTTAGAATATGAAAAGTTTATTCAATCAAGAACACACATACTATATCATTACATTCTGATGACTTTATATGTGTTGTTGATTCTGACTGATCCACTTATTTTTTCCAGGGCCACTGAAGTCTGATCATGTCAAAGGGGGGTGCATGAGTGTCTCAAAAGCGCCTTTGCAGCAGGAACATGACGAAGACCGCACCGAGGAGGATGCACAGTGTACACACGGTGGGAACCACAATCTCCGTCACCATCTCCATGTGGCCAATCAGTGGATCTGTAACATAGAGAAGAGAGACTGAAACATCAGAAACCTTGGGCAATCTACACCTCTTCATTATCAGTTTAAAACAAAAGACCCCTGATGAGATGAACAAAGACTACAGTACTCTTATTTTTCAAACAGTTGCTCACTGCTTTTCACTGTGATGTCTTCTGGCCTGCACATGCTAAATTAACATGAGAACACTGAGATTTCAAATCAATTATTGCCTTCACCTCAATTCAATGTACATGTAATAAAGAAGTACCATGAACTTGCCAACCAAGATTCAACACGAGTTGTGTTTCTGTCTTTTCAAAAGACAGCAATGCCTCAGTCTCGAATTGCATGTGAAAGAGGAGTTCATTTCACAAATGTTCATCCCCAAAATGTTATAAAAGTTCGACCAACGCAGATGCTCTGGTCAGGAAGAGACAGAGGAGGCTCTTCCTGGTCAGAAAACAGGTCTTTGGGGGTACACGAGTCACTCCTCAAGACCTTCTACGACTCTGCGGTGGCCTCAGCCATTCATGATGGCATAGTTTGCTGGTCAGGCAGCATCTCCGGGACATTGAGAGAGACTGGAACAACTGGTCTGAAGGGCCAGCTCTGTCCTGGTCTGCTCCCTGGACACTGGATTGCAAGAGGAGGATGCTAGCTAAGCTAACTGCTATGATGAACAGACCCTCCCCAACCCCTCCAGGCCACCCTGACAGCATTGGACATATCAGACAAGAGACTGATACGCTGTAGCCCCGCACTGCAAGAAGGAGAGGTACCACTGCTCGTTCAGGCCGACTCCTGGCAGGGCAATTGAATAGATGCCCTGGCTCACCCATTTTGAATATGCTAATATTTATGTTATCATTTACATTTACTGATATACTTTTTGTTCTTCAACTTCTCCTTTTCATCATTTTTGCTGCTATAAATAAAGAATTTGTTGATATTGACACAAATAAAGGTTTCTTATCTTATCATATATTATTTTGTACTCGTGAATTTAACTTGGGGACAAAACATCTGAAAGACAACTAATGTGGTGACACAGCAAAGGATAACCATAAAAATATTGTTGTTCATCGATATCTCTGTCACAAAGTCAATCAAAACTTAAGATGATCTTCTCTCGAGTTGACGATGGCATCGCTGATGCACGTGGACCTCAAGTGTCTGTAGTTTCACCTCAGTTAAAATGTTTTGGGACAATTATTCGTGCGATTGAACGAGACGGTACTGACATTTGATGGATATTGCAAATAATTAAGCATTTAAAGTACTTTAATAATAAAAAGTGATTTGTAGTCTGTCAGACAGATGCCTGGATTCTGCAGCCCTCTACCAAGCTATTTATTGAGAGTATATGCACATTTAAGTGCTACATTAGTAAAACATAGTTTTCTTGATTATAATACCACACCCCTGGGCGTTCTAAGCGCGAACAGCTGTAAGCAATAAAACATTGTCTCTTCCATGAACTGATAAATTTGTAACCTGCCTAATGAGCTCTTCCTGTGAAGGAATTTGAAGTCGTAAATTGCTTCTGTGATAAAGGAGTTTCCCAAGTCCAAAATTCTGTCCAAGGCCAGATCCCCTAGATCAGGGGTCGGGAACCTATGGCTCGCGAGCCATATATGGCTCTTTTGATGATTGCATATGGCTCGCCGATAAAACTAAACACATACTGTCGTTTTTTTCGCCGTTCATTTCCCGTTGGGGCTGCAGTTGGCGGAAAGCGCAATTTTGATTGGATGACACTGACCTAGAATGACCGAAAGCGCCATTTTGATTGGATGATAGTGGCTGTCCCGGCAAACTACAAATATGGCCGAAGCTGTAGTCCAAAGATGAGTGTCTTGGTGAAAAACTACAAATATGGCCGAAGCTGTAGTCCAAAGATGAGTGGCACCATTTTTCCCCCAGAGGAGAGAGCTGAAATGAAGGCAGGTGTGCCAGTAGCTGAAAGCCATTCAGAAATCAGAAAGGCTCTCGCCAGAAGCAACCACTCCTTAAAATAGTCAGTTGCAACACTGCTCAGGTTCGGTTCAAGTACTGCTCTAGGAGTTTACCAAGACAGTAGAGTTCAACTGTGTAAAGACCAGGGTGGCTGACGGTGAAAGAACCTGTTATTTTAACCGTTTATTTGATAATTTGATTTGATGGTTTAATGTCAAAACCAGCCTGTTAAGCCTTCAAATGTAAACCTAATTGCTGTTTGTGTTTTACCTTCTTCAAAGGTTTTTCACCTTGCAAACTCTCAAACTTGCAATCTTGGAATCAGCTTGCAATCTTCCAATTGTCTTTTCAATGAGAAAAGAGACGATTAAGTCCAAAATAAAAGAGGAAAATGAAAGGAGAAATCTGTCTCATCATTGGAGTCAAAGAGTGAAGTCCCAGTGTAACCCCGGTCAACACAGCCAAAACCCCTTTTCAAGTTAGGGGGAGAACTCAAAAAACCAACATAACTTGACAGTGGCCGTTGAAACAGGTAAACGCCCCTTTAAATGAGCCCAACTAGTACACTTCAGCATGAATGCACCGGAGCATTAGAGGAGAGAAAATGTTCTGATTCTAATTTGCAATGAAACAATAGCATCGATGAAACAGTCGAATGTCAGTGACATTTTAACAAGCCCCATGTTAACGTTAGCCTCAACATACTTCTGCGAGAAGTAGATTGCAGATAGCAAGTGTGGAAGCTTATGAGCCGTGTGCAGGCTAGCTAGCAGTAACTTCGCCTCTGGACCGGCAAATTGAATTTCATTCTGATCGTTTGCCTGGATTTTTACCAATCACAAGGAACGGAAAACCATTCATGTTAACGGTGAGTACTATCACAAAGTTATTTTCAATAATACATTCTGATATTTTGTTGAAAAGTGGCCGCGCGTGCGCGCGTGTGTGTGCGCGCGCGCACGCGAGCGTTTGTATGTGCGCGCGCGCGTGGCTGTCACTGAAAAACATTTCTAAATATTTTACTTTTATGGCTCTCTTCGTCAAAAAGGTTCCCGACCCCTGCCCTAGATGAAGATGACAGTTTAACTTGCTCGAGTCACACACGTTGAATAAGTATATAACAGCATGAAACTTTTAAATATAACTTCTTATTCTGTCTAATCTCTATCATAGTCAATGTTGTATTTTTTTACAAAATAAATATTTAGTTCTGCAAGTACAAAGAGTGATAATGTGATTTGAAAATCCTGCATTAGCTAAAGTCATGCAAAAGGAATCGTCATGTATGTATTTGCAATTTCTACACTTGTACCTGAACTTCATCATCAAGTTGCAATCCTGAATGTTCCTGACCTCCCTGGGATTTTCTTCTAGCTGGGGGGGGGGGGGGGGGGGGGGGGGGGCAAAGCAAAGAAAATCCTCATTAGATAGCATAACAATTTGTGTTTGGTTCAATTTGGCTTATCGATCCTAGCTGTAAAAAAAATCAAAACACAAAATTGTGTTTACCCGCTGCCTGGAGCTGGTTGCTGTAAACACATGTCTCGATTGCTTTCCTCTTCCAACTCTCCACCTGTGGGATTCCCCAAAACTCCATTAATCCCATATGGTCTCGTGGAGAAATCATCTGAAATGTGTTGTGTGTCGATACCTCTCTCTGATTGGGGAAGCCATTTGAGCTGATGATGCGTTTGTAGTACTGGACTGAAGCCTTTGGGTACCGTGGTTTATTTTTGTTCCTGAAGTCCACATAGTAGAGGCCAAATCTCTCGGAGTAGCCGACATCCCACTCAAAGTTATCCAGGAGAGACCAGGCGGTGTAGCCTTTTACATTAACCCCGTCTTTTACAGCTGGAACAAAAACGAATTTAAAAAGGTCGACAGGAATGCTGTGTAACTGGAAAACGTCATCAGCATGGTGGCCTCACCTTTAAGCATCTCATTGATGTAGTCTTTGAAGTACTGCATCCTCCATTCATCACACAGGTTGGTGCACAGCGTCTTTTCTGATACACCGTTTTCTGTCACATAGATCATCGGGTTTCCGTACTGACTCTGTGGGAGAGAGTTACAAATACTATTTGACACATTGTCCTGCCATGGTATGAAGGATATGTCCTTGCCGTTGACCCTTTCACGCACCTTGTAACATGATAACATGGGAAACTGTCCACTGTAATAACCGCTGTCCCTCAAAGAGTTAATACAGTGATACCTTGGCTTACAAACTTAATTCCCAGACAGAGTGTGTGAGGCGAAAAGTGTGTATCCCAAAAATTAATTTCCCATAGGAAACCATTAAATTGAGAATAATCCTTTCCCAGGTCCCCATAAAACATAATTTTCTACTTTCTAATTTTCTAAGCGTTAAAACTACACAAAATATACCTTATTTTATGTGTAATAAATGTGCTGTGGTATTATAATTAAAGATATTAACTGTACTGTATAATAAAGTCATTTTATTTACCTTTGTGATGGTCGTTGATGGTTTGATGGAATGGAGTGGCCGGTTTCATCAGCATTAAACACTTGATGAGGAACGTAGCCTTCTTCTTTGACCATCTTGAGGAATGAACCCTTGTAGGTGCTTTCTCTGTGATAATTTTACTCACTTGTGTTCTGTTTAGCTGGGTTGATAGCTTTTTGCATCAGGTGTACAGATGGCTTGTGCGGGTTATTTGTGGAGCCTGATTGATGGGATATTTTAACCTTCCAGTCTACACTTTGCCTTTGAACTATAAAAGTTGAAACAAGTCCAAATGTCACTGTTTTCTATCCATTTGCTCATTCTATCTCTGTCGTCTGCCTGTCTCTTTAAAGTTTAACGGCCTCGCTCTCTCTCTCTCTCTCTCTCTCTCTCTCTCTCTCTCTCTCTCTCTCTCTCTCTCTCTCTCTCTCTCTCTCTCTGTCTGTAACCCCCACCCCTTCACTGCTGCGTTCTTGACCAATCACGTGGCTTTAACCAAAGACCGGGGGCTGGGAATAGAGGACAAAAAGGAGGAGAACGGCCTCGTTCGCGAACGACACATCACTCATTGTGGCAGCTCCGTGTGTATTCTGAAAAAAAGTTTGTATGCCAAGGTAAAATTTTCATAAATTTAACGTTTGTAAACCAAAAAGTTCGTAAGCCTAGGGGTTCGTAAACCAAGGTATGACTGTATTTCACTTTTTAAAAAACATTTCATTATGTTTAATAATACAGTGCATTACTTATTTTGTTCCGTGTAATCATAATGAATGTTAAAATCTGAGTTATGTTTTGGTTTTGTTGTGTACCTTGACAAAGTTCAACGTGCGTCTGAAACCCCAAGGCACAGAGTAGAGCCATTCGGAGCCAGGGTCGGGCCACTCTGGGTCAACCAGCTCCGCCAGGTCCCGATCTGCAAAGTAGCTGTCTCCAATGCTTGACGGGTAATTTTTTTGCGTGACGTAGCGAGTCGTGAAGTGCCCGAGGCCGAGGAAGTCACAGGTACCCCTGATGTCGCTCTTTTCCTGCGCCGAGAATACGGGGAGACGCGATGCTCCAAGGCCTTGTTGGCCACTCTTCCTGCCTTATGGTGAGTAGATGTTCGTTTAGGTTCAAAACAATTTGGACAGGGACACTTCTTATCCTATCATGGCAGTGAAATAACCATGATTAGTTTAGACTTACAGTTTTCATTTCTGACTTTCACAACAAATGACAAACCTCGATTTTGGTGAAGTGGGTATGTTGTATAAAATATGAACGCAAACAGAACAACAATGATTCGAGAAGCTACCTTGAATTGAGTACGCTGCAAAGACACGTTATGTAATGTTGAAATTGATGTTTTTTTCCCTGTTGTAAATATGCTGTCATTTGCAATTTGATGCTTGCTACACATTTCCCCCAAAAAAATGGGAGAGGAAAGAAAATGTAGCTCAGGATTGCTTTCAGCATGAATAAATAAATAAATAAATATTGTACTGTACATACTGTACTGTACTGTACATACTGGACTGTACTGTACATAATGTATATACATACATACATTGGATTGGATTGGATATGCCTTTATTAGTCATAGATACATACATACATACATACATACATACATACATACATACATACATACATACATACTGTACATACTGTACATAAATACTGTACATACATACTGTAAATACATAAATACATGCTGTACATACAGTACATACATACACACATACTGTACATACATACATACTGTACACGCACGCGCGCACACACCCATACATACACACATACAGACAGACAGACAGACAGACAGACAGACAGACAGGTTACATTCTACAGATAAACCGGTTAAATGAACAATGTCATGATGGATACATCCCCGAAAACCCCAGTTGTTTACAAGTCAGGTCAAGTCACCACTTTCTGAGCAATTGCATCAGCACATAGTTCAATGGTTTCAGAACTATGGTTTCTTAACATGTAATTGCAAGGAATTTAGGGATTTCATCTATGTTCCACAAAATCATCACACCTAAGCTTGCATTGTTGCTGTCCAAATATTTCTCAGAACTGGTTGAAGGCCAAATGAACACAGAGTAAAAATGAGCAGAAAGTACCACGTAGCACAGGGTTGTCAAACTCGTCTTTTTTTTTTTGCTGCGGGCCAAATTGTCGTTACGATTTCCCCCCAGGGGCTGTTATGAATTTGGGGAAACAATTAGAATGTTTTATCTCAACCACATATTACATGGAAAATGCACAACAAATTAAGAAATGACTAGTTTTCAAACCTGAAGTCAAGAATAATGACTGTTCTTGAGGTGTACATGGGAAAAATTGAAATGTTGGTTCGGACTTTAGCAAGCAACTTGGAACTTGACATGCTTGATTTGCTTTCATGGGCCTAATAAGATGATGTGGCAGGTGAGATTTGGCCCTCGGGCCTAAACTTTGTCCTCTGAGACGTAGCACATAAGCAAGACGTACCAATGTATTCTTTCATAACCTGAGGGTAGTCTCCCCTGAAGATGGGTGTGGCAAACCATCCCAAATAGAATTGGATGTATCGCTCGGCTGCTTCAATGTCTTTCTCGTTGCTGGCGTCCACTGGTTCACCCCAGTCAGCGGTCAGTGAGATTCCAATGAAACCTTGACGCACAAATATTTTCGTGTCATGATGACGTCATGTGCAATCCTCATGTTTCTATATGCAAAACAATACTTTTCATGAAAACTAGTAAAACGTTTTTCTTAAATTAACAGACCCACAAAAGTCTAACTGTGTGGGGGGAAAAACTTGGGCATAAGAGGTTTTTCGCCCTGCAGTAAACAACAATATGAGAATTTTAAGTCATCTAGTTCAATTTGCTTGATACCTTTCTGTTTGCTCCTCCATCCCTTGTCATATGTGTGCCACACCTTAGCATGTGCCTGTGGTAAAACAAATAGAATAGAACTCCAGTTTGCAAATGTTTTAATTGAATTCAAATCAATCAAAAAATGCTCCATAAACTCCAACTAGTCCAAAATTCCTCAGCCCGGATCATGACCAAAACCTCCTCCTTTCACCACATCACTCCTGTCCTCCAGCAGCTCCACTGGCTCCCTGTTAAACTTCGTATTGAATTCAAGATACCATCCATAACCTTGACCTACTTCAAATCTCCGTTCCCTCTCGGGCCCTCAGATCCTCATCCTCCCTCCACCTCTGTATGCCCTCTGCCAGTCTCACCACGATGGGGTGCAAAGCTTTCAGCCGCTCTGCTCTCAAACTCACTTCCACCCAACATCCGTAATATTGACTCCCTTCCTACTTTCAAATACCACCTCAAAACCCACCTGTTTAAAATTGCTTTTAATGTCTAGTTCAATCTGCTATTTTATTATTTATCATTTTATTCATGGTTTTATTGTTTTATGTAAAGTGTCCTTGGGTGTTCAGAAAGGCGCTTGTAAATTATTATTATTATTATTATTATTATTATTATTATTAACACAAAAAGTCTGTCGGCCCATTCCATACTACTCTGCACAAACAAACAAAAACATAAATACATAAATAAATAAACAAATACATAAATAAATAAATAAAACAGATGAGGGCGGCCCGGTGGTCGAGTAGTTAGCACGCTGACTTCACAGTGCAGAGGGCATGATTTTGAGACCCGGCCGGTCCTGCCGCCCTGTGTGGTGTTTGCATGTTCTCCCCGTGCCCGCGTGGGTTTTCTCCTCCGGTTTCCTCCCATTATTCAAAAAACATGCATGGCGGCCTGATTGAACACTCTGAATTGTCCCTTGGTGTGAGTATGAAAGCGTTTGGTTGTTTGTCTCTGTGTGCACTGTGATTGGTTGGAAACCAATTCCGGGTGTCCCCCACCGAGTGCCCGAAGACATGGAATAGGCTCCACCACCCCCGCGACCCTCGTAAGGATAAAGCATTTAGGAAGAAGAATGAATGAACTAAAAACGAGATTCAACCGAAGGATTGTGCGTGACAGATGCGCCTGAAGTGCTCCACACTGAAAGGACAAGTGTGCAGTGTTAGACTTCGAGTCTGAAAAGTTTATTCAATCAAGAACACTCATACCATATCATACAATTCTAATGACTTTGTATTTGTTGTTCATTCTTGCACATTCTCAGATTGATCCACTTAAAGTTGTGTCCATAATTTGTCAAATGGCTTCAAATGACTTCTACTGGGGGCGGCCCGGTAGTCGAGTGGTTAGCACACCGGCTGCACAGTGCAGAGGTCGCCGGTTCGCGTGCCGGTCCGGCCTCCCTGTGTGGAGTTTGCATGTTCTCCCCGGACCCGCATGGGTTTTCTCCGGGTCCTCCGGTTTCCTCCCACACTCCAAAAACATGCATGGCAGGCAGATTGACCACTCCAAATTGTCCCTAGGTGTGAGTGTGAGAGTGACTGTTGTATGTCTTTGTGTGCTCTGCGATTGGCTGGCAACCAATTCAGGGTGTCCGCCGCCTCGTGCCCGAAGACAGCTGAGATAGGCTCCAGCAACCCCCGCGACCCTAATGAGGAATAAGCGGTACGGAAAATGAGATGAGATGAGATGACTTCTACTGAGCGTATTTTAGAAAGATTCCACCGCATATAGCTATATTTTACGTTTTAAGACTTGTGCTGAGTCTTGCTTTCGAGTTGGTGACGAGTCCGTACGTGACGTCACTGAAGGAACGCCCCTGACTGAAAAAAAAGGATACATTGTAGCAATCACTCCATCACGTCAATGCTTGTTTGGTCTGAAAACCTCGTATTGCACCAGAAAGAGCGAGAAGAGTGCGTCCAAGCTCCATGTATGGAATTTATCAGGCTGTAGAAACGGGCTGATTAATTTCGCACAGGAGCTCGGCGGCCATTTTATGCCTTTTTCTTTAATCGATTGCAAACATGTATGCTTTTGTCTTCAGAACTATTTGAATCATATTCATAACCGGATGTGTAACAAGAAAGCATATTCTCTGAATATGAAGCCATTGTTTTGATTCTCCAGCAATGCAAGACGTCTTGGCGTGACGTCACGAACTGAAAATGCCCAATTCGCAGCACAATTTTTTGCAGATTTTTGACACTTTAAGTCATTTTTATTGGTGTTTTGCATTTGAATAAAAATATCATACTGCATGTTTTGGGTATTTTAGATGTTATAAAACGTTTTTCTGATGTCAGTTAGGAAAAAAAAGTGATGTCGGTTGTCCTTTAATTTTTCCAGGGCCACTGTGGTCTGATTATGCCATAGGACAATTTTGCAGTGTTAGACTTGAAACACTTGTGTGAGTGTTTCAAAAGTGCATTTGCAGCACTGTACAAACAGTGGGAACCACCATCTGAAATGAAATACAGTCCCTTAATGATATGGTGTGCAGCTCTATAAGCTCCCATTCCTTTCATCTTCAAGCCTGGTGCATGTTCCGCCGTTTCATATCCTTCCACAGCAATGGACTGGAAATGCAAGCCTTCTACAACAATTCTATTTTCATGGCAGCTAAGGCATCTTTAGTCTCTACATACCCAGGGATTGTTGAATGTGATCCAATACTTAACTCGGCTGCCGAATCTTTCAAAGCATAAATTGGCAAAGTCATTGAAGTAGTTGACCATGCTGACGTTCTGCCAGCCACCATATTTCTCCTGCAACCCCTGAGAGGTTGGACAATAAAAACATCTCCGATTTATTTCAGGTTAAAATAAAATTTCCCAACATCCAAAAATTAATGTTAATAATTTGTTGGCAACCTGTGGTAAATCCCAGTGGTACAAAGTAACCATAGGTGTGATCTTATTTTCCAGCAACATGTTGATTAAGTCATTGTAATATTTAATTCCTTTTTCATTGATGTATTCACCTGAAACACAAAATTACATGACAAAGAATGAAGTCAATCATTTGACGGGTTCTAGACTTAAAAAAAAAAAAAAACATGCCATTGCGATACTACATTTACAATTGCATTGTATGCTTGTTTTAAATTTTATCCGCTTTATCTTTGTCACATTCGGATTCGGCAGCATTTGTCTGTCCTGCAGTGATGTATCGTTTGCGAACGAGCCGGTTCTTAGAGCCAGATCTCTGAAGTGAACGAAGAGCGCCGGCTCCTAACAAGGAGCCGGAAATGGCAGCCGACTTTTTTTCCCTCTATTCCCCGCCCCCCCCAGTCTTCGGTTAAAGCCGCACGTGATTGGTTAAGATTCGTGGTAGAGGAGGGAGGGGAGAATTACTCACACGCAGCAGGGAGGAGAAGGGTTAGGGACACAACTTTAAGGGTTAGAGAAACAGAAGCACACTCTGAGTCGCACATGAAACAGGAAAGGAAGACGACAAAGAAAAAACAAAAGTGAAAAGGTGAGAAAATGGATAGAAAACACAGTGAAATTTTGACTCGTTTCAACTTTATTGATAGTTCAAAGACAGAGTGAAGACTCCCTTCAGTAGAATTTGAAGAGAACAGACAAGCAAGGGAACCAGCTATTAATGAAGTTTTAGTGTGTCTGCCTGCATCTGTTGCTGCTGCAATATCACAACTTCCAAGATGTACAACCCACAGCTCCTTGAGCCACTTTATCCAAAAAGCTATCAAACCAGCTAAACAGAACACAATCGATGAGGAACTAGGTAAAATGATTGCAAGGGATTTTCAGCCATTTTCAATTGTGGCTGACAAAGGATTCAGAAAATATACTCATGCTCTCACCCCAATGTATGCAATTCCAAGAAATACATTTCCCCATTGTTGGGCTATTAAAGGCTTTCTGATTCTGGTTCTGGAAACACTTTCTCAAAGAATCATATCAGAATCATATATGACAAAGAACGTGCTGCAGTCCAAGAACGGGTCAAAAAAATCACAACTGACTGCTGGACATCCCGAACCACGACATTCTTCATGTCAGTTACATGCCACTTTATTGAAAATTTGAAAGTGGGGACCTGTCTGCTGGATTGTTTTGAGTTCAATGAAAGACACATTTCTGGGAACTTAGCAGAGGAGCTGGGGAGGTACTGCAGGACGCATGCACTTTGGAGCCATTTGAGAAGGTCACTGGAGATCAGTGTAGACAGGTGCAGTGGACAAATGTTATCACATTATGCTGTTGTTATTATTATTAAATTATTGTCATTTTTACTAGTTGATATGGCATTATTAATATGAAAAGCAAATTAGCGACAGCTGATCATCAGACCAGGGTAACCACAGGGAAAGTGAAAGTTAGTGGATGCTCTCTGTGCACATATAAATAAAGCCATATAAATAAAATTATTTGATATAGTGTATTTTTTTACATGAGTAATTTGTTTTTTGCATAATTTTACATGGTTTTGGTACTTAATTAGTTTAAAACTGAGGAGCAATTTGGGAGCCATAATGAGCCATGAATGAGCCCAGCCAAAAGAACCGTGTTGAGATCTTCAGCGCTTTCGCGATGCATTTGGGAGAATAAAGAGTCGAGAAGGTCCTCTTGTTTAGATCATACAAGTAGGATATTTATTGCCGAAGCACAGACAGCACCCGCTGCGTTCATCGTCATACGAGAAGTTCAAAACATATACACAAACTGGCTTTTATCGCTGTCAAGTCACGTGATGTCGCGTCGTGGCTGGGTTGCCAGATCAGTTCAGTATTACAGCATTACATAAAATGAGGATACAATGTAACTTTCTCAAGAGGTTATGGGTCCAGGAGACGTTTGGGAGATAAAGTGAAGCCAAAAGTGTATCCAGACTTGGAAGAGCGGTGAGCAAACGAGGCTATCGCTAACCGGCTAAACAGCGGTCAAGATGGATCGAGGAAGGGCAAGCAGGCACCTTCGACTGGTATTCGACGGAGATGAAGATAAGTACGAGATATGGGAAACAAAAATGCTCGGACATTTTCATTTATTGGGACTAAAGAAGACCGTGCTAAGCGAGCCGGCGACGAGTTCTGATATGGCTACGGATGCAGAGAAAAATGCCGATGCGTATGCCGAATTGATAAATATGCTTGATGACAAGAGCCTATCACTAATAATGAGAGATGCACCTGATGATGGAAGAAAGTCTTTGAAGATATTGAAAGAATATTATGCCGGGAAAGGAAAACCGCGGATAATAAATCTGTACACCACGCTCACGTCGCTTCAAAAGAGGAACGATGAAAGTGTTACAGACTACAGTAAAGTCTCGTTATATCGATATCGGATATATCGATAGTCCCGGTTATATCGATACTATTTCTATGCACGTACGGAGAAAATTACATGCAAACAGGGTCGGATATATCGATAGTCCCGGTTGTATCGATATTTTTTCGGACTCCCTTGAATATCGACATAACGAGACTTTACTGTATATCATCAAAGCCGAAACCGCCATCACAGCACTCCGAAATGCGGGAGAAACTTTGGGAGATGGACTACTTGTTGCCATGGTATTAAAAGGACTACCAGCAAGTTTCAAGCCATTTGCAATCCATGTAGCGCATTCAAATGATGAAATCAAGTTTGCAGATTTCAAGACGAAGCTACGGAGTTTTGAAGCCACTGAGAAATTGAACACTGAGTCAGGGGACAGTGTGATGAAGACACAGGGTCGGAGTGGACGACAAACCACCAAAACCAACACCCGTGACCAGCACAGTGATGACACAAGCATAGTGTGTTTCGAGTGTGGGATCGAAGGCCACAAAGCAAGAGAATGTCGACAAAAGACATGGTGCAGTCATTGCAAAAGCAAGACACACAAAGACGCAACGTGCAGGCGTAAGGACAAGGACAGACGAGATGACGCCAGTAAAGCGTCAGAAGACGGCGACACCGACATTGTACTCAAGATGAGGGACAGCAAGACCAGAACCAGGGAGCAGTTGGGTCCCAACATCCGAGAGAGGGGATTGATGGTGGACACAGGAGCCACTTCGCATATCATCACTGACGTGAACATGTTCAAGAATTTTGACAGCACGTTCAGACCAGAAAGACACCGCGTGGAGCTGGCGGACGACACACAATGCAGCGGAGTCGCACATAAAAGGGGAGATGCTGAGGTGGTTTTGATTGACATCAAAGGACAAAGACATAAAGCAACGCTGAAAGACGCTTTATACATTCCTTCATACCCCCAAGACATTTTGTCTGTAAAGAAGGCAACCACCAACGGGGCAACAGTGATATTTAAAGAAGGTAAAAATTCACTGATTACGAAAGGTGGGACAAAATATGGTATACATGTGTATGGAAAGTTGTACTATTTACATATTGAGAAAGAGACACAGATAAATGAAACAGATGAAAACACATATGGCATGAGATTAAGGCCTAAGACTAGTGAGGTCTTTCAGGAGCCTAATAAGAGAGCCCAAGAGTCATGTGTACAAGACAGGGATGCACCCGAAAGTGCAGTCACAGAGAATAGGCCACATGAACATAACATCACACAACAAAGTGACACAAATGATGAACCTGCAAATAGAAGGTATCCTACTAGGGAAAGAAAGAAACCTAGTCACTTTGATGATTTTGTGATTGAGTATAGCGATAACGATGGGGCACACACCACAGTAGACTACTGTTACAGAGCTGTGTGTGGTGTTCCGCAAACATATGCAGAGGCTATGAGATCAATTTATTCACAAGAATGGGCAAAAGCCATGGATGAGGAAATTCCGTCATTAAATGAGAACACATTTACTGTAACAACCCTACCAGCGGGCAAGAAAACAGTGGGGGGTAAATGGGTATATACTATCAAACGTGATGTAGATGTCAGAGACAAATATAAAGCACGATTTGTAGCAAAGGGCAAGAGCCAGGTGGAAAACATAGACTATGGAGAGACGTTTTCACCAACAGCCAATCAAACAGGTATAAGAGTGGTGCTTCAAAAAGCAGCTCTGGAAAATGGAGAAAAGGATGATGGTCTAGTTTACAAACTAGAAAAATCACTTTACGGTTTAAAACAATCTGGTCGAAACGGGAACAAGGTCTTACATGATTATTTAACCAATAATGAGTATAAGCAAAACCCAGGTGATTATTGTATGTATGCCAAAGAGTCAAGAAGTGACAAGGTGATCAAAATCATATGGGACGGTGATTTCATTATTGATGACTACCAATACGCAAAAACAATTGTGTTTAAATGTGAAATGTGTAAGACAGAGTTCACATGTGTAAGACAGAGTTCACATTGGTCTGTTTATCTTGGTTTACATTACAGCAAGAGTATAAGTGGGGGTGTTGAGAAAGTTACATTGTATCCTCATTTTATGTAATGCTGTAATACTGAACTGATCTGGCAACCTAGCCACGACGCGACATCACATGACTTGACAGCGATAAAAGCCAGTTTGTGTGTCTATGTTTTGGACTTCTCGTACGACGATGAACGCAGCGGTTGCTGTCTGTGCTTCGGCAATAAATATCCTACTTGTATGATCTAAACAAGAGGACCATCTCGACTCTTTATTCTCCCAAATGCATCGCGAAAGCGCTGAAGATCTCAACAGTTAACCGGAACTCCCATCACTAGTGTCCTGGTCCGAGGCCCCTCCGCTAGTTATTTTTCCCCAGTTGGAGTATTACTCGGTGCAGTTTCTTGTGTACTAAACTTTTATTCGTTTGTTGAGTACGAGGGTTGGTTCACTCCTCCATGCCCTCCTCCTCTCATTTCGGTTATTACTTATTATTGAGTTGAAGCAGATTTATGTGGGACAGGAAATGTGAGACAATCTCTTTTTGTCAATGGATGCTACAGCTACGTGTTTGCTTTCAACATTTAGCCTGTAGTCGACGTGCACGTTCCACCATGATGTCCCTGATCCACTGGTGAAAAGATGCTTTGATCCTCTCCTCTTTCATCTGGAACTGCTTTATGTAACAAAGAGGGTACAAAAAGTGCTAAAGATGAATGACTCCGTGTCTTTGTGTTCTAATATTGTCTGTGTGGTCATATTATTTGTTTTTTTTTGTTCTTTTGACTTCAAGACGGCGCCGCGAGAGTCGCTGCTTTTCCAGCAGCTCATGTACAGTAAAGTCTCGTTATATCGATATTCAAGGGAGTCCGAAAAAATATCGATATAACCGGGACTATCGATATATCCGACCCTGTTTGCATGTAATTTTCCCCGTGCGTGCATAGAAATAGTATCGATATAACCGGGACTATCGATATATCCGATATCGATATAACGAGACTTTACTGTATTTTGTTTTTCTACTTTCATTCCTATTATCACTTTGCTGCTGTGAAATGTAAATTTCTCCACTGCGAGACTAATAAAGGCAAGTCCAATCCAATCCAATATTTCTCCTGGTCCGTATTTTGGAGCAGCGGATTTAGTTTGTATTTTACGTTCGGTACTTGTTTTCGTTACTTCATTCAATAACTTGTACGGAACTCTGGTCTCTCTCTGCTACTTTGAGGATTCTAGATAATTATTCCTAACGAGGCGAGACTCTCTGTGCCTCGTTCAGAACGTGACAATCTTCACAAGTTAGTCAGCGGTGCTGTAGCCTATTCAAGCCGTAGTAGGCAGGGTCCACTCATAACTGGTTGCCAGCCAATTGCAGGGCACACACAAACAAACATTCACCCTCGTGATGGGAATTCCAGGTCTTTTCAGAGAGCCGGTTCTTTTGGCTCGGCTCACTAAAAAGATCCGGCTCTGATGGCTCCCAAATGGCTTCTCAGTTTTTTTTTTTTTTGTTGCTTAAATTAATTAACTACCAAAAATCATGTACAATTATGTGGAAAAATGAATTACTCATGTAAAAAATACACTATATCAAATATTTTTATTTATATGTCTTGATTTATATGTGCACAGAGAGCATCCACTAACTTTCACTTTCGCTGTGGTTGCCCTGGTCTGATGATCAGCTGTCGCTAATTTGCTTTTCATATTAATAATGCCATATCAACTAGTAAAAATGACAATAATTTAATAATAATAACAGCATAATGTGATAACATTTGTCCACTGCACCTCTGATGATCAGCTGTCACTAATTTGCTTTTCATCTTAATAATGCTATCATACCAACTAGTAAAAAATATAATAATTGAATAATAATAACAGCATAATGTGATAACATTTGTCCACCTGTCTACCCGAACGACCCCCTTCCCCCCTTCTCCTCACTGCTGCGTGTGTCTGTAATTCTCACCTCCCTCCTCTACCACGGATATCGACCAATCACATGTGGCTTTAACCGAAGACTGGGGGCGGGGAATAGAGGACAAAAGGCTCCCATAACCGGCTCCTTGTTAGGAGCCGGCTCTCTTCGTTCAATTCAGAGATCCGGCTCTAAGAACCGGCTCATTCGCAAACGACACATCACTAATTCACACTCACTATCACAATAAGTGATCAATTAACCTACTGCCCGTGTTTTTGAGAATGTGGGAGGAAACCGAAGGGCCCGGATAAAACCCACACAGATGTAGACAGAACATATGCAAACTCCACAGAGGAAGGCTGGGAGCTGGAGTCAAACCCTGCACCTCTGAACTGTGAAGCAGACATGCTAACCAAACGTCCACCATGCAACCACACTGGCAAATACTTCCTGATAAATTTACATGTACTGTCTACCGGTGCATTACCTTTGATTCCACTTGTTAAAATTCTTGGCCAGGAGATGGAGAAACGATAATGATTCAGCTTCAAGTCTTTCATTAAATTAATGTCATCCTTAAAACAAAGGACAACGTTGCAATGTCACATGTTTGCCTTTTTATTCCATTCAGAAAAAATAAAACATTTTAGGTCAAGTGTGAAGTATGAAAGGGTGAAGCATACTTTTGCAACACACCTAGGTTCATACTTGGACCCATAACTGTAGCAACATGCTCAACAAGGAAAATAATTTTGCCTGGGCGCTGTGTGATGATGCACTGTTGACATTTCGGCAGATGAGTAGCCGAAAGAAAACAATACGGCAGGGCACGCAAATGGACCAGTTCCATTTGTCTAAGGCAAGGGTGTCAAACTCATTTTTTTGCCTCGGGCTACATTATAGTTAAGGTGTACTCTCGGGAATCGTTATTAATATGAGAAAACCATTAGCATGCTTCATCTACTTCACATGTTACATACAGAAGGCACAACAAATTAGTGAATAACTAGTTTTCAAATCTGAAGCCAAGAATAATGACTGTTATTGTGGTTTACATACGACAATTTGAAATTTTGATTGGGATTTTAGCAAGTATCATGGCACTTTACACCCTTGATTTGCTTTCGCGGGCCGAAGAAAGTGAGGCGGCGGGCCAGATTTGGCCCATGGTCCTTGACTTTGACACCTGTAGTCTAAGGGTTGGTTTCTTCAATGCATTTACAATCAGTGCAATGAAAGGACAAAAGTAGGGAACAATATTGTAGCACTCCAGACATCAATAAAAGCTAAATATTCATTTTAGTGTTTTCTCACCTTAAATTTGTAGTACCCATCACACGATGAATCCCCCGTTTCATTTTGAAATATGTTTCCTTTTTTATGGGAAAATGCGTCCCAGATGCTCATTCCCTTGCCATCGACATTCCAAGCTCCCTCTGTCTGATAAGCAGAACTTCCTGCCCCCCAGGTAAAACCTGCAGAGAAAACAGTTACTCTTTTGCATAATTTTTCTTCATATGCAAATGAGTGTTAATGGTATGCTGATAAGACTTTGTTTCCCCTATTTAGCTAATTCTTCCACCACAATAATCAGGATATTGTTCAGTTAGTACTACAGCCTTAGCTTTGTGAAGGTAGCATTTTAAATACACTTGCGTTGGAAATGACGAGATAGGACAGAGTAAAGCCTGAGAGGAGGGACGTGCTGGAGCCAAAATTCGGCCAGTGATATTCTTTGACGGCGGTGTGTGGTGGTGTTTTTAACCGGCTGTAATGTAATGTGCTAAAAAAAATAAACATTGTTGGCCACTTTGGTTTGTATTGTTTGTTTGGTTGGTATTAATTCCCCAATTTTTCACACCACATGACTCACCAAAAAGCATTTAATTACAATGACAGAAACACAAACACACGCAAGAAACGTATACATTCAGGTACATATTAATTCTTTGTGAAGAGTGCTGATCTGCACAGGTCCGTTTTGTAGCCATTTTATACCAATAATACATGCTATGTTTGAAACTACAAATATTTCAAACCACTTCCTGCTATGTTTTACGTTTACGTTTTAAGACTCACGCTGAATATTCAGGAAGTCTTGTTTCAGAGTTGGTGACGATTCCTGACGTGACGTCCCAGCTCCTCTGCTAAGTTCACAGGAACAAATCAGCCCTTTTCCAATGGAGCTTGGGCGCCATCTTGTGCATTTTCTGAGAGCTACATTGGAGTCCAGATGCCTCAAAATGATACGGAAGGACTTCTTTAATCGATTGTAAACATTTATGCTTTCCTCTTCAGAACTATTTGAATCGTACTCATAACTGGATGAGTAACAAGAAAGCATTGTTTTGATTCTGGAGCAAGGCAAGACGTTCTGGCGTGATGTCACGAAAAAGGGGGCGGGACCATCCGAAACTCGCCATTTCCAAGGTAATTTTGAAGCAGTTTTGGGACACTTTAACTCATTTATATTGGTGTTTTGCACTTGACTAAAAATATCAGCCTGTGTGTTTTGGGTATTTTAGATGCTACAAAACGTTTTTCTGATGTCAGTTAGGAAACAAAAAAATGGTGTCGGTTCTCCTTTAATGGTGGCAGGCCGGTACTTGAGTGGTTAGCACGCCGGCTTCACAGTGCAGAGGTCGTGAGTTTAAGACCTCGCTTTGTGGAGTTTGCATGTTCTACCCATGCCCGCGTGGGTTTTCTCCAGGTACTCTGGTTTCCTCCCACATTCCAAAAACATGCATGGCAGGCTAATTGAACAATCTAAATTGTCCCTAGGTGTGAGCATGAGAGCAGATGGTTGATTTTCTTTGTCTGCCCTGCAATTGGCTGGCAACCAATTCAGGGTGTCCCCCGCCTAGTGCCTGAAGACGGCTGGAATAGGCTCCAGCACCCCTGCGACACTAATGAGGAAAAAGTGATGGGTGGATATTCTAGGTAAGGAGTCGGGAACCTATGGCTCGCGAGCCATATATGGCTCTTTTGATGATTGCATATGGCTCGTCGATAAAATACATATTCTCGCTTTTTGTCTGTTCATTTTCTGTTGGGGCTGCAGTTGGCGGAAAGCGCAATTTTGATTGGATGACACTGACCTAGGTCAGTTGAAACAGGTAAATGCCTCTTTAAATGAGCCTGACGAGTAAAAACAAAGTACAGTAAAGTCTCGTTATATCGATATTCTCGGGAGTCAGAAAAAATGTTGATACAACCGTACTATCGATATATCCGTCCTGCGCCGAGCTGCATTTAAAAAAAGGGGGGGGGGGCAATACGTAAATGGGGGATCTTTGATATGGCATGTAATTTTATCATTGGGTTCATGGATTGCGTACCTCGCATGCTTTTTGTACAGTAGTGAAATGAAAAATAAACTTATGCATTAAATAAACACGTCAATGCAAAATCCTCACGTTGTTTTATACACACGAAACCACGAACGCCAACATGTACAAACATATGAAAAACAGTGATTGTTGCAAGTGATAAAGATATCTGAATACAACACAATTAAATACATGTATGGAAAACGAAATCTGCAACGTTTATACTACTTACGTTGATGACATATTCTGCGGCACATCGAACTCTTTCGCGATGGAGGATTTGCTCCTTGTTGGATTCTCCTCGGCAGCCACTATTGCCTTCTACTTCGTTCCGAGATCACAATTCTTACGTTTTCCCATGGTTTAAATTGGTGTTGAACAACAGTACTGTATATAAGCTCTGCTATGCCTTTTTTATTGTGCTCGCGTACGACGGTTCAAAACACGGAAGCTGCTAGAAAATGGCGTCTGCTACACTGCGCAAGGCACGGGAGCTGGTCACGTGACCAAGTCACGTGACCAACGGCGCGACCGATACAGATTTCGATAATGGTGGTACTGTATAGAAACCCCTAAGCGAATATCGATTCACCTTAAGTATCTTTTGTATCGATATAAACTTAGCAAAATGGCCGGCGGGAGATCAAAAAGATCACCGTAGTAACCGGATTATCGTAATAACCATGAATCGTACTGAACAGAACTAATACATAATAAGACTAGAAATGTGCACGGGAAATGAGAATAGTATCGTAATAAGCAGTATTATCAATATAACCGATATCGATATAATTAGACTACTGTACTGTACACTTCAACTTGAATGCACCGGAGATTCACCTTTGTGGAGAGAAAGGGTTCTGATTCTAATTTGCAATGAAATAATCCCATCGATGAAACAGTCCAATGTCAGTGACATTTTAACAAGCCCCATGTTAACGTTAGCATCAAAATACTTTTGTGAGAAGTATGTTGCACAGCAAGTGTGGAAGCTAATGAGCCGTGTGCGGGCTAGCTAGCAGTAACTTCGCGTATGGAGCCGGCAAGTTGACTTTCATTCCGATCGTTTGCCTGGATTTTTACCAATCATGAGGAACTGAAAACCATTCATGTTAACGGTGAGTACTATCACAAAGTTATTTTAAATAATACATTCTGACATTTTGTTGAAAAGTGGCCGTGCGTGCGTGCGTGTGTGTGTGTATGTGTGTGTGTGTTTGTGCGTGTGTGCGTGTGTGTGCGCGCGCGTGTTGTGGCTCTCACTGAAAAACATTTCTAAATATTTTATTTTTATGGCTCTCTTCGTCAAAAAGGTTCCCGACCCCTGTTCTAGGTAATCCCTAACAGTGTGAAGTAGCATGGCAGGTTCCAAAACAAATGACTTCTTGACTTGAGGACTTTCATTTACTTGTACAAAGACTGAATAATATTGATTTATGTTCATTCATTCCTTCATTTAACAATCTCATTTATCCTCACAAGGGTTGCTGGAGCCTATCCCAGCTTTTTATGGGCAGTCGGCGGGGGAGACCCTGGACCAGGGGCCATAACCAATCGCAGTATATTGACAATATTGACTGATTATACTGTTAAATTGGATTGGATTTATCTTTATTTGTCTCGCAGTGGAGGAATCTATATTTTGCAGCGTGTTCGACCGGAAACAAATTCCTTTTGTGTTCTACATACTTGGCAATAAAGATGATTCTGATTACAGCAGCAAAGTTATGAAAGGAAGATGAAAGGAATGGAAGTAGAAAAGAAGAAAAGAAGTAGAAAAACAAAATACAGGAGTTGCTGGAAAGGCAGCCACTCTTGCGGCACCATCAAATTATTGGAACAATGCTGATGTTAAACAAGTACGACCTAAATACAAAATTGCCCAAATAAATATGGCAAAGGGGGGTGAATTTTTAAATGACATATTTGTGTTGGTTTCGAATTGCTTGTTCTCTAGCCACAAGGGGACCCAAGCCAGTGTCTTATTGTGCCGGTCCCAAGCCCGGATAAATACAGAGTGTTGTGTCAGGAAGGGCATCCGATGTAAAAGCTTGGCCAAAACAAACATGCGAATCAAACCTCTGAAGATGGAGGACTGATTCGCTGTGGCGACCCCTTACGGGAAAAGCCGAAAGGAAAAGAAGAAGATTTGTATTGGTTTGTGAATAATTAAAATCCCTCATGGCAAAATAAATACATTCAATAGAGTAGAGTCGACTCCTGCATACTCACAGTTTGGCACAAATGGATTCACATTTTTACACTTTTTTTCTCCCAATGTTTTTTGTTCTTCATTTACGGTATTTCAAAACATTTTTCAATACTTTACTTTGTGTTTCATTAGTTTTTCAGTGCACTGCCCCTGAGTTTCATCAAAAATATATATTTAATGATTATTAGCATTTGTTATTACATGTTTGATTAATTGAAGAATTGTAGTATATTTTGCTGAATTGTTGGATATTTTGAGTGCAAAATAGTTATGTAGTGGAACAGCAGTTAAACTCCCATGGTTTTGAAAATGCCCCAAACAACTATGCAAAATACATTCACTACTCCTGGACGTTTAGGACTTTTGGTGAAAGAAGTTTGTTGTTTGGACACTTACCTGTTGGGAAGGTCCCGTAATAGAAAGATGTTCTTTCAGTTTTCGCCCATTCAAAGTCCTCCTTCGCTGACATACACAGCACCAATGCAAACACATGGCATATCTTTAGGCACCTTCGCATTGTGATGTTTTTTGGGGGGGATCCTTATTCTTTGATCACACCTGCAGTAAAGAACAACCGACGTAAAAGACTGCACTTGAATAAAAAAAGGCTCAAATGAGGACTGAAAAGTTGAACGCACAAGTATCAGATGTCCAGGTGTTGATCAAAAAGTTTTGATGAAACCCTCCACCTCAGGAATCATATTGTCATTTGGAAAATATTGCTGGATGTGACTCTGGATTCATTTGAGCCAGCTGTAAGACACACTGACACAAAAGCCTATGAGAGACAAAAAATATGCCAGCTTGTCCAACGCTGCCAGGACAAGGGACATATTTTGTGACTGTCGCTTGAAAATTCCA
Organism: Hippocampus bargibanti; assembly: GCF_051943395.1. Taxonomy (NCBI): domain Eukaryota; kingdom Metazoa; phylum Chordata; class Actinopteri; order Syngnathiformes; family Syngnathidae; genus Hippocampus; species Hippocampus bargibanti. Next base: position 9,366,812 of record NC_142736.1, on the reverse strand, counting down.
AAATATAGTGACAAATGAAAGGGGATAAGTTCCCTGTGAGGACACCCTGGCTGCGGTGTAGCTCTCCCAACAACGGGCTGGGCTGGTCCGCCTCCATGAACAAGTACATATACATGTCTGACCTGCTACTTGTCCTGCATTGGAAAGTTGCGGGAAGTTGCTCGAACGCAATGGAAATGTCTCCAATCTTCTGGGCTCGTTGAATGGGGCACCACTGTCACCAGTGAGCAGTAACAAAACACAGCGAAGCATCCAGGGCATTTACTGCTTTCATCAGCTCACACGTAGCAAGTCCACACACACATAAGCACGCGTGCACACTTCTATTTAAAATCAGTGAAGTGTGAAAATCTGCTGCGGCTATCAGATCTTTTGGAGCAAGTAGTTGTTGCCACTGCAAAGGCTATGGGATGCTTAATTTAGAGGACAACCGACACATCCGGACAAGTTGTGTCCATAATTTGTAAAATCACTTCAAATGACTTCTACTGAGCGCATTTTACAAAGATTCCACGGCATATAGCTATATTTTACGTTTTAAGACTCATGCTGAATATTCAGGAAGTCTTGTTTTCGAGTTGATGACGATCCCCTAGTGACGTCACAGAGGGAACGGCCGTGACTGACAAAGCGACACACAATGCATTTTGGGTACTTTGTTTGGTCTGAAAACATTGTGTTGATCCGCGTTGATGGCGAAATTAAAAGGAAAACGACATAAATAACGTGATGGTGAATCGTTGTGTGTCACAGCCAATTGCAGTCACACGCATAAGAACGTGTAAGTTTACACAAATTCCCAGCAGACAAATCAGCCATTTCCAATGGAGCTTGGGCGCCATCTTGTGCATTTTCTGGGCACTACATTAGAGTCCAGACGGCTCGAATTGATACGGAAGGACTTCTTTAATCGATTGCAAATGATGGATGAGTAACAAGAAAGCATCTTCTCCGAATCTGAACTCTCTGAAGCCATTGTTTTGATTCTGGAGCAAGGCAAGACGTCCTGACGTGACGTCACAAACTGGGGGTGGGACTTTCTGAAAGTCATTTTTATTGGTGTTTTGCATTTGACTAAAAATATCAGCCTGCGTGTTTTGGGTATTTTAGATGCCATAAAACGTTTTTCTGATGTCAGTTAGGAAACAAAAATATGGTGTCGGTTGTACTTTAAATGCAAAAACATACCATATTCTCCGGTGTATAAGGTGCACCGGAGTATAAGGCGCACCCCCAATTAATGGTGAAATTTCAAACTTTTTCTACGAGACTGTAAGGTGCACTGTTGTGTAATCATTTTACAATAAGATTACAGTCGCTTGGTGATTACATCAGCATCGGGCGATGAGGATCAGACAAGAGAGAGACTGAGCAATAAGGACATACTTTGGCAAGTCAAATAAAAGTTACCCACGTTAATGCAAAAGCTGGACTCACATGTGCCTTATTTGACAACAGGACACATACCTTCAATCAATGAAAAAGGTTTTCTAAATATAATATATAAATAGATAAACGTTTTCCAAATATAAGGCTCACCACATTAAAAGGCACTACACACTACTTCCTCGACTGGGGGAAATGGATTCGGTGGCTACTGACAGTAGTTCCAAGACCTGTTGTGGCTAAATATTACTTCACATATAAGGCGCACTGCGTATAAGGCGCAGGGACATCTTTTGAAGAAGATCAATGCTTTAGGGTGCGCCTTATACACCAGAAAATACGGTAATCATTTTCGATTCCAACTATGGATGATAAGTTACTCTTTCCTTGGTGATGTCATTTTTTGTTAAATAAATCTGCCTTAATTTCTTATTGGGTAATTACCTTTAAGGTTGCAAAAGTTTATCAAGTTTTTTTCAATTGGTTGCATCTTAACTCATTCACTGCCAGGCGATGGTCAAATAAAAGTGTCCACTCCAGTGGTAGATTTTTTGTCATTTTCACTCAAATTACAGGACCCACAGAATACTGAGTTTTAGGACTACATAAATGTTCAAAAAAGTCAAAGTCAGCTTTATTGTCAAATATACTAATATGCATGACATGCAGCACAGATGAAATTACTGTCACTTATAATGACTTTAACAAACATAATAAACACGAAAACGGCAATTTGCCGGGAGAGGGGAGCCGCTGCGCTATCTATAATCTTATATATATATATATATATATATATATATATATATATATATATATATATATATATATATATATATATATATATATATATATACAGTAAAGTCTCGTTATATCGATATTCAAGGGAGTCCGAAAAAATATCGATATAACCGGGACTATCGATATATCCGACCCTGTTTGCATGTAATTTTCTCCGTGCGTGCATAGAAATAGTATCGATATAACCGGGACTATCGATATATCCGATATCGATATAACGAGACTTTACTGTATATATATATATATATATATATATATATATATATATATATATATATATATATATATATATATATATATATATATATATATATATGCAGCATTCAATAGACCATTATAAACCATACACTCACTTCTTTCCTCATCAAATAGAGTTAATTCCGAAGTTATATGTGTCTGGAGTTATCTGAGCTTGAAATAGAGGTGGCGGTACAAAATACAAAACAACGCATACAAATTGATTTATATAGCACTCTAACAACAACCGAAGCTGTAACAAAGCGCGACCATGGACCTAAGGCAAATGCTTCCCCCTCGTGGAAGTGAAAAACATTGCAATATCTGAGACCAGCGCTTTATCGGCACTCCCCGCAAGAAAAAAACAAAACCTGAACAAATTCAGCTATGCAGGTCCTGGTCACACTTTTCAATTCCCGAATAAATTCTGGAATGGCAGAAATGAGTTCATTACTGTGCTTTTTACACTTCTCCCCAAAACTGTGTTTTAACGCATTGTACAATAGTTGGAGCAGTACGACAGTCTGTTGGTAGAGTCTACACTACAGTGAGCAACCTCTCAGGGTCGTGACCTTTTCAGTGAACACAGTGGGCTGGAACCCAGAAAACACACAAAGCATGAATACAGTCATTATCGTGTGGTGCATTGTTTACAGGCTCTTCTCCAAAATGCGGAATTGTTTAAAGCTAAATCAGCTCGCATGGCACTTTACTGCGCACACATGAACATATCCGAATGTGACATGCTTCTATCACCTTGTCGCATTTGCTATTCTCTGACCTGATATGTTCATGTTGACAGAGGAAAATCCATTGGGTTTGTGCGTTTAGCATATCTATACAGTCAAAAGAACCAGGGTGAGCTTTCTAGCAGCCGTCAGCTCAACCTAACATGCTCTATTTAAAGGAGCGTTCTGACTGTCTCACTGAGTTGACATGAACATCTTTACTAAGGTCACAGGATTAGTTCAACAAACCAGGTATGTTGACAGCCACGGGCAGCATATGTATGACTTCTGTTCAGGTCAGTAGAAGTTGGTGGCTGTTGGATTCACTGTTCACTCTTGATGTGATGTGTCTTTAGTGACAGTGCAAGGTTTCCGAAACTTGGACGTTTTAGGTGTGGCTGACATGTGAATGAAAAAAACACCCAAAAATAGTGCTTTTTTAAAATTGATTATTTGAAGATTGATGCTAAACTGAATGGGAATGATTATATATTTTTGAATAGATTACAGGGATTCTCCTGATTTGATATACAGTATACAGTATTATATGTGGACCAAATCGAGCAGACATTTAAACAGCTTCTTCCCCCAAGCCATTAACTCTCTAAACAGTAACCCAAATAGAACTGTATAGTTCCTCCATTTTTCTCCATTTTTTTGATAATACTAGTGCAGAGTGTTCTACCGGAGACAAATTCTTGTGTGTTCTACATACTTGGCAATAAAGATGATTCTGATTCTGTTGTGATGAAAGAATGTCTATATCCGCAGCAAGCTGGGGTCTGTGCTCCAACGTGCCTTCTATGGGTCCAGTGGGAGGGTAAGTCCTTGTTCAACTTTATTTCTTGGTCAAAACACTAAACCTATTCTGGCAGATGCATTTCACTGGAGATGCTATTGCTGCCCTGTTTCAGTTGTTAAATTACTCTTCACCAAATTTAGAGAAACATCCTTGTCAGAGATGTTCGATCGGACACTGTGGACGAAGGCTCTGACCTAGAAAGATTGTCTTTACTGCCGGCAGGAGACGTAGCCATTCATGACAGACGCCTTATTCTGCAGCCCTCTGCCAAGCTATTTATTGAGAGTACATGCAAATTAAAGTGATACATTAGTAAAACATAGTTTTCTTGATTATAATACCACACCTCTGGACGTTCTGCGCATAAACAGCTGTAAGCAATAAAACATTGTCTCTTCCATGAACTGATAAATTTGTAATCTGGTTAATGAGCTCTTCCTGTGAAGGAGTTTCAAGTCGTAAATTGCTTCGGTGATAAAGGAGTATCCCAAGTCCTAAATTCTGTCCAAGGCCAGATATCCTAGATGAAGATGACAGTTTAACTTGCTGTGTCTGTTGACCTGATTGACCCCAGGTTGTCTGTGCTTCAATTGTGTACTCGAGTCACACATGTTGACTAAGCATATAAAAGTGTGAAACTTTTAAATATGATAACTTCTTATTCTCCATTAATCCTGTGGAATGCTGCTTCTGATCAAGATCACGCGATGACATGACAGCCACGATAAATGTTTATTGATTTTTTTTCTTCTAGGTGACCCTTTATGAGCAACGTAATTTTGCAGGCAGACATTTGGACCTTACTTCTGACTGTGCAAGGCTGAGTGACAAGAATTTCTCAGAGAAATGCAACTCTGTGCAGGTGGAGAGTGGAGCGTAAGTGCACCCTGTAATTTACAGGTGAAAAGGGGATGATGAAAATCGGATCTTGCTTTTGATGAATCTTTTTCTCTGGTTCATGGGTCTTCGCGGTGTTAGAAGAGGGTGTTGTGATGATGTTAAATCAGCAGGAATCAAAGTGATGAACAAAAATTTTATTTTAATCTTGGACAGCAGAGACATTGTGAGGTCGAAGTAGGCATGCCATTGAGGGAGAAGCTTCTGCTCTCCCCCCACCCGAGATGTTATTTATACAGAGGGCGGGAATGACATCATTTCAAAAGGGGCCTATCAGCTACGAGATAGAAGGGTGAAATATGATATCAGACTGAAATAAGAATGGTTGAATAACAGTACACAATACAAACACGTAAGGTTATAAGGTAAACTACACACACACACACACACACACACACACACACACATACATATAATATATATATATATATATATATATATATATATATATATATATATATATACACACAGTAAAGTCTCGTATCGATATCGGATATATCGATAGTCCTGGTTATATCGATACTATTTCTATGCACGCACGGAGAAAATTACATGCAAACAGGGTCGGATATATCGATAGTCCCGGTTATATCGATATTTTTCGGACTCCCTTGAATATCGATATAACGAGACTTTACTGTATATATATATATATATATATATATATATATATATATATATATATATATATATATATATATATATATATATATATATATATATATATATATATACAGAGAGAGAGAGATAGATAGATAGATAGATAGATAGATAGATAGATAGATAGATAGATAGATAGATAGATAGATAGATAGATAGATAGATAGAAAGAGTAACAACTTGGGCTAAACTTAGACAAATATAAATGAGTTGAAAATAAGTAACATTGGATGTTTAAGGATGTGCGTATAAAATCGTTCTATCAACTTTGCTTTCTCCTCAAATCCTGTTAAAAAATTCTAATCTGTAAAATCATATACAGTAAAGTCTCGTTATATCGATATCGGATATATCGATAGTCCCGGTTATATCGATACTATTTCTATGCACGCACGGAGAAAATTACATGCAAACAGGGTCGGATATATCGATAGTCCCGGTTATATCGATATTTTTTCGGACTCCCTTGAATATCGATATGACGAGACTTTACTGTACTATATAAAAATGATATCCATACTATTAATGACATGGCACTTTTCAGTAAACACAAAACAAAACAAATGGAGTATAAATAATGAAAGAACCTACTCTTTTTATCCCTCCAGACATAACACATTGTTTACAGTTGGAAATATAATGTGTACCCAAGTAAAATGAGGTTTTCAGCGTTAAAACCAAATTTAAATATGTTGAAGTATATTCCATCTATTCATTCATTTTGTATTTGACTTATCAAGGACTATAGCACTTGAGGGAGTAAATCCCAGCTGACAAAGGGTCACGTGTAATTAACATGGCCTACATAAATAACCAAACACACTCAACTGCAAACCTTTATTCACTGAGCGGAAATCAATCCCAAGAGTGGAATCATCAAAATTAGGCCTGTTTACTCCTAAGTGACAGTTGAACACAGTTTCACAATTTTTGTTTTGAAATATTTCTTCCCATTCATCCGTCAATTTGTTTCCAAACTATTTATCCTCAGGGCCACAAGAGGGAATGGGTTCCGAGGCTTTGGGAGGAACATGAGCCAAGTCACATCAACAATATTGAATCGGCAGCTAAATTTAACAATGCTTGAAATAATGCTAAATATATGACTAAATATTATCAGAGTCCCATGTGACACAGAGCCCTGCTTTGGTTAGGTAGCTGGTGGCTATCTATTTGCTAGCTAATATCTGTCTATTCGCTAGCTAATAGCTAGCTATTTGCTAATGATTAGCTATTAATTTTCTAGCTATTAGCTATCTATTAGCTAGCTAGCTAGCTTGCTATCTATTTGAGTTACTTCCGGGTTGAGTAAAGGCTGTGTGGTTGCCGCTACTCACCCACAGAAGAAAAAACGTATCTTGTGACTGTAAAGTGACCTTGAGAGTTTTGAAAGGCACTTATATATGAAATGTATTATTATTATTATTATTATTATTATTATTATTATTATTATTATTATTATTATTATTACTTGCCGTTATATCCACATTTTGTTCTGCTGCTTTACTCAAAGGATACAAAAGGGAAATGTTTGAATTTATAATGCGTTGCTTATTTTGACTTTCACTACTTTACCAAAAAGAGTTGAACTTTGAGGTCTGATCTGATCTGAGCTGAAATGCAGCTCATCAGTTCTCTTCACCCACTCCAGGTGGATCGGTTATGAACATGACAACTTCCGAGGGCGTCAGTGCCTTTGGGACATGTCTGACCGAGGCGAGTACAACTGCTATGACAAGTGGTGTGCACAGGTGGATCACATCTCATCTGTCAGAGCTGTCAAGCAGGTGAAGGGGTATACATAACACACATTACGCTGCAGAAAGCTCCATTCTTGTGGGCTTATGCCACGTTCAAGAAGACTGTTATTTCTAAAGGGAAAATTCGTCCTCAAAAATAATTCAGATGTTACTTTGCAGGACAGCAATCCTGCGAAAGCTCAGCTGTTTGAGCGAACCGGGTTCTGCGGGAAGAAAATGGAAATCCAGGATGACATTCCAAACCTGATGAGCTGCTATAGCCTTAACAGAGTAGCCTCCATTCGTGTACTGGGAGGAGCGTAAGTACACTAAGTTTTCATTCGTTCTACTGAGGGGCCAAGACATAAAATTAAAAAACAAAAAATTCCACAATCTACACGTACGTTTGCAATGACAGCGTCATACGGACTTGACAGTTTCTTTTTTGATGACTCAGCAATGTGATTTCATTGTTGCCGATGCGATGTTCCAACCACGGTAGCTGCAAGTCAAGTGGCTAATGGTCCCAACTGTAATTAAAGTGTAACGGGATGAAATTGTTTTGAGTAATATATATATATATATATATATATATATATATATATATATATATATATATATATATATATATATATATATATATCCAAGATATATCGCTTATTATCCAAGATGCTTCTTCAGCGAACTAAAGTCTTACTGGTAGTATCGGCCATATATATATATACAGTAAAGTCTCGTTATATCGATATTCAAGGGAGTCCGAAAAAATATCGATATAACCGGGACTATCGATATATCCGACCCTGTTTGCATGTAATTTTCTCCGTGCGTGCATAGAAATAGTATCGATATAACCGGGACTATCGATATATCCGATATCGATATAACGAGACTTTACTGTATGTATATATATATATATATTTTTTTTTTTCGCTGTCAAAAGGACCATATGTAGTAATGTGACTTGACAAATATCCAAACTTACACCGTTTAACCTGTGTGTCTGTACTGCAGCTGGGTTGTGTATCAGGAGCCAAACTACAGAGGAGCTCACTACATTCTGGAGAAACGAGACTTCAACAACTTCTCAGACTGGGGCAGCCAGAGCAACACCGTGGGCTCTATGAGAAGAGTTTGCTTCAATTAACTCAACTTCACCATCATTTTTTTACACAGCTATGTTTACGGTAATCACATAAATAAACTGATTCAATACCCACCTTTTCCAAAATCACTTTATTCAAAGAAGAATAAGAAAACGTCAGTCAGATGCCAACAGGATGCAGTGACAATAAACAATCTTACCAGATGTTACATGACAAACATGTATTTTTAGAAACTTACTCGAACTTCTTTTCCTTTCGGCTTTTCCCCTCAGGGGTCGCCACAGCGAATCAATGTCCTCCATCTATCCCGGTTTTGTGCATCCTCTTCTCTCACACCAGCTACCTTCATGTCCTCTTTGACCACATCCATAAACCTCCTCTTCGGTCTTCCTCTCGGTCTCCTGCCTGGCAGTTCGAGGCTCAGCATCCTTCTCCCAATATCGTCACTCTCTCTCCTCTGGACATGTCCAAACCATCTCAGTCTGACTTTCTCTCCTAAGCCTCTAATATGAGTTGTCCCTCTAATGTACTCATTCCTGATCTTATCCAACCTGGTCACTCCCAAAGAAAACCTCAACATCTTCAACTCTGCTGCCTCCAGCTCTGCTTCCTGTCTTTTCTTCAGTGGCACTGTATCCAGTCAAAACATCATGGCTGGTCTCACCACTATTTCATACACCTTTCCTTTCATCCTAGCTGAAATCCTTCTATCACACATCACACCTGACATTTTTCTCCAGCCGCTCCAGCCTGCCTGGACACGCTTCTTCACCACAGTTGACCCAAGGTACTTAAAATCTGTCACCTTCTTTATCTCTTTTCCCTGTAGCATCACTCTTGCACTTGGATCCCTCTCATTCACACACATATATTCTGTCTTGCTGCGACTGATCTTCATTCCTCTCCTTTCCAGGGCATATCTCCACATCTCTAGTTTCTCCGCCACCTGTTCCCTGTTCTCGCTACAGATCACAATGTCATCTGCAAACATCATGGTCCAATGAGATTCTTGTCTAACATCGTCTGTCAGCCTGTCCATCACCATAGCAAGCAAGATGGGGCTCAGAGCTGATCCCTGGTAGAGTCCCACCTCCACCTTGAATTCCTCAGTCACACTGACAGCACACCTCACAACTGTCTTACAGTCTCCAGACTTCCTCATGCAATGCCACAGCTATTCTCTGGGCACCATGTCATATACTTTCTCCAGATCTACAAAGACACAATGCAATTCCTTCTGACCTTCTCTGTACTTCTCAATCAGCATTCTTAAAGCAAACACTGCATCTGTCATACTCTTTTTTTTGGCATGAAGCCATACTGCTGCTCACAAATGTTCACTTCTGCTCTTAGTCTAGCTTCGACTACTCTTTCCCAGAGTTTCATTGTATGGCTCATTAACTTTATTCCTCTGTAGTTAGTACAACTCTGCACATCTCCTTTGTTCTTAAAAATGGGCACGAGTACTCTTTGTCTCCATTCTTCAGGCATCTGTTCACCATCTAAGATCTTGTTGAATAACCCAGTCAGGAACATCACCGCCACCTCTCCAAGACACTTCCATACCTCGATTGGTAAATCATCAGGCCAGAGTGCCTTTCCCCACTTCATCCTCTTCAGCGCCCTCCTCACTTCATCCGTGCTAATGCTTGCTACGTCTTGGTCCACAACAGTCACGTCTTCTACTCTTTGTTCCTTCTCATTTTCCTCATTCATCAATTCTTCAAAGTACTCTTTCCATGTTGCCATCACACTACTGGCACCTGTTAATACATTGCCATCTCTATCATTAATCACCCGAACCTGCTGCAGGTCCTTACCATCTTTGTCTCTCTGTCTCGCCAGCCTGTAAAGATCAGTCTCACCTTCCTTGCTGTCCAGCCGAGCATACAAGTCATCATATGCCTCTTGTTTGGCCTTTGCCACCTTTCCTTTTTACAAGAACGCTTGGGAAAGTCCGAAGCATATCATTTTCCAAAGTAGACGCACAGAACCTCAGCCTCAGAAAAAAAGACTCAAAAGAAGCTAACAAAATGTGTGTCGCTACAAAAGGTAAACTTACATTATACCGTGACTGTAAAGTGTACTTGAGTGTTATGAAAGGCGCTCAGTGGCTTGTAGGAAACAACGCAAACAATGCATTGTGCACCATGACGGCAAACGACAACTGGAGCAAAATCTTCAGCCACGGATTATCGTCAATTAAGCAAGGTAGCGTTTGTGGTAGGTACAGCCTTAATAAAAAAAAAACTATATACTTTGCGACAATTTTTTTTTTGCGATTTCTCGACTGAATTAAAAAAAATACATATATATATATATATACTTTGTCTTTCTTTATTGCCGGGCAGGCCTTGTTGTCGGCTAACTTTTTCAGACTTTCAGACACTGATTTTACTATAATTTGGACAAATTCGGGCCATATGTGGCCCGCGGCCGTAATTTGCCTATGTCTGGTGTCAGGCGAAAAGTGTGTATCCCAATTTTTTTTTTCCCATAGGAAACCATTAAAATGAGAATAATCCGTTCCCAGGTCTCCATAAAATATAATTTTCAAATAAATAAGCCTTAAAACTACACACAACATACCTTAGTCTATGTATAATAAATGTGCTATTGTATTGTAACGAAATAAATACGCTGCAGTGTATAATAAAGTCACTTTACTTACATTTGTCATGGTCGTTGATGGCTCTTAATTGACACGTGTTGCTTTCTGACTTGTAAGATCTTACGAAACTGAGGCATCACATTATCATTCATCATGTTGATGATTCTCATAGCCTTTTCTGGATGGAACTGTTCAATAAAAGCCTGCACATCAACGCCTGGAGGGCCTGCTTCTGCTTATCCTCTTGAAAGCAAATAAAATCCTCTGTGTTGAGGACCTCATTATTGGATTGGATTGGATATGCCTTTATTAGTCTCACAGTGGAGAAATTTACATTTCACAGCAGCAAAGTGATGAAAGGAATGAAAGTAGAAAAACAAAATACATGTGCTGTTGGAAAGGCAGCCACTCTCGCAGCGCCGTCTTGAAGTCAAAAGAACAAGAAAAAAAAATCTAAATAACAAATAATATGACAGCATAGAGACAATATGACAAAACAAAGACACAGAGAGACATTCATTCTTCAGGACTTGCTGTACCCTCTTTGTGATGACATGAAGCAGTTCTAGAGGAAAGAGGAGAGGATCAAAGCGGTCAGCAACAAGCTCCTCGATGTCTTTTGCATCCACTTCGAGTCCCGTAGGTGCTGGCAGAGATTTTATTACAACAAAAGGCGTGAGTCCAGTGATTCCACGGACGCGAAATAAAACGCGACAAAAGAAGGCAGGCGGGGCGATCCGTCCACCACATTCGCGATCCCGGACGGAAAGCACCAAACTGAGGTCATCGCTGGTAATAATCACCTCGGCAAAGCAAACTCTTGAACTTGCCAGCACAAGACACAGCGAGGCGCAAGGCGTCGTAATCATGTCACTATAGTGAGGTGACTGCGACTCGTTGAAATGAAATGAAATTGAAGTGTCTTCTTTGGCTGGCGGAGGTCGCGAGCGACGGCCCCGCCCTAGCTGTCAACTCGCACGTGACAATTTCGGTGTCATTAGTCATGTGAAAGCATCGACTAAATAGCGCCTTTGTGTAAAGCTTTTAGGCGAATGATGGTAGCAATGGTGAACGGTACCGGGCTCTTTATTTGTAGAATGGTCGTAGAAAGTTACTCCCAGGGAAGTGACACACAGCGTGAGAGATGTGTCAGGCTGAGATTCACATGACAGCCGCGGTGTGCACATGTGACGCCACAAACGCAAACCTCGTTCGTGTTTCTCAATGATCTCCTTCTCCTCGACGGTGATTATTAGGGCATCATCTTGCATTCATCTTCTAATAGTAAAATTATCTGCAAAAAGCTCCTCGGAGGCGATCAACGTGTGAATTCAGAGAGAGGGGGTGTGGAAAGGTGTGCCGGCTGGAGCGCTTTTCGGTCGTGTGCTTCCGCCGAAGATCACTCCGCCAGCCGTGGTGGGTGTGTATCGCGAAAAGTAGTGTGTATTCCAAGGTTTAATATTCATAAATTTGACGTTCGTAAACGGAAAAGTTCATAAGGTAAGGTGTTCACTGTGTGTGTGTATATATATATATATATATATATAAACAAGAAAATGCAAACAAAATAAACATTACTTTTTATTTCAATACCTTTCCAACAGTATATGACATTTGTATTTGTTGACAGATATCAGTCTTTCACATGATTAAGTTGCCATTAAGACTCAAAAACAGGATATAAATCCAACTAGAATAATGTGTCAAAAACACACTAAGCAATTCATAATTATTTAATCAAATCATTTTGTCACCCAATACGTACTGTGGGCACCTGTCTTTACAAATTAAAGCCTTCTTATCGTTCCATAATTTGTGAAATTACTCCAAGTATCCGAGCTTTGCCTTTACATTTTCAATCCTTCACATGCATTCTGCTATTTGTAACTGAATATTCAATTGGGGGCTATAATTGCACCACATTCAATTTTGAGTGATTTTTAGGGCCAACACTAAATAAATGTAATTGACCAGTGACTTTTTAATGGGGGTTGGCTTTCTGAATCTGAATGGGCATGAGTTACAGGAATGGTGTGAAAAAGTGGCAAATAATTGAAGTGAATATAGCATTTGAGTAATATAAGGTCATGGTTATAGGCAACAAATGATCGCAACACTTTCAGAGCAAAAGAACCATTGAGCGAAGCACACAAAATTTGTTCACAGAAGCAGAGCCGTAACCCCCCATTCCACAGCGGCCACCCCCACTTATGAGTATTTGGCTTTTAAACAATGCTGTCCTGGGAGTTGAGGTTCATGGTGAGGCATTAGCTGTTGGGGCAATTTGCTATATGAACATCTTTTCTGTTTCCTTTTGGACCATTTTGTTTTTCTTGGACTTCCTGACATGTCACGTCCTGCCCGCCTTTACATGACGTCACATCCTTCCCGCCTTTACATGGCATCACATCCTGTCCGACTTTACATGGTGTCACATCCTGTCCGCCTTTACATGACATCACATCCTGTCAGTCTTTATAAAAGCTCTCCCATCATGCCCCATCTTTCTCTTTTCCTCCTGCTTGCCCTTCGGAGTAGTTGGGGGTCACAATTTGTGCTGTGCCCAAATTAAAGAACCTTCTTGTTTTTACTTGATTCCTGCTTCATTCATCAATGACTTTATCATTAGCAAAGTCAAATGCCCATATTTATGATCTTAACAGATTGGTGCACAGTAATTGGCATTAATTTAGGAGACTTACAGTAAAAATTCATGATTTGATTTGAAGGCAATTTTCAAATGATAGCCCAATTTTGAGAGTCATGATCTATAAAAATGCAGCAATTATGACTGAAATAATATACATGGTATTGAGAAAAAAAAATAAAAAATACTAAACACAGACCATTGAATTGAATCTTTGAAGAATATTCATTCAATTATTTTTTGTCTCCACTGACTGCACACCTTTGCTCAAAAGATATTCTTTATGTAGCTTCTCTTGGTTTTCAAAAAGCTTGCGCAGCTTCTTTTCTTGACCTTTGCTGAGTTCCTTCCCTTCAGCATCATGAGTGGGGAAACCCTATGGACAGAGCAAGAAATGACTTTGCAAGAAGTTTACACGTCTCAAACAATTGGTTCATATATTTGAGGCTGGGGTGGCAAAACGGTACTTTAACCAGGTCAGGGGCATTGGATTGGATTTGCCTTTAATAGTCTCGCAGTGGAAAAATTTACATTTCACAGCAGCAAAGTTATGAAAGAAATGAAAGTAGAAAAGCAAACCACACTATTTGACCTTTCAATAATAATTGTACAGTGATACCTTGGTTTACGAACTTAATTGGTTCCCAGACAGAGTGTCTAAGGCGAAAAGTGTGTATCCCAAAAATTAATATCCCATAGGAAACCATTAAAATGAGAATAATCCGTTCCCAGGTGCCCATAAAACATAATTTTCTACTTTCTAATTTTCTAAGCCTTAAAACTACACAAAGTAGACCTTATTTTATGTATAATACATGTGCTATGGTATTATAAAAAACTGTACTATATAATAAAGTCGTTTAATTACCTTTGTGATGGTCGTTGATGGTTTGATGGAATGGAGTGGCCGGTTTCATCAGCATTAAACCTTGATGAGGAACGTAACCTTCTTCTTTCACCATATTGAGGAATGATCCCTTGTAGGTGCTTTCTCTGTGATAATTTTACCCAGTTCCTCATCAATTGTGTTCTGTTTAGCTGGGTTGATAGCTTTTTGCATCAAGTGTACAGATGGCTTGTGCGGGTTGTTTGTGGAGCCTGATTTATGGGATGTTTTAACCTTGCAGTCTACACTCTGCCTTTGAACTATCAAAGTTGAAACTCTATCACTGTAGTCTGCCTGTCTCTTTAATGTTTACCCCCGCCCCCCACTCCTGCGTTCTTGACCAATCACATGGCTTTAACCGAAGACTGGGGGCGGGGAATAGAGGACAAAAACAGTCGGCTGCCATTTTGTTGTTAGAAGAACGGGATCATTTGCGAATGACACATCACTCATTGAGGCAGCTTCGTGTACGAAAAAAGTTTGTATGCCAAGGTAAAATTGTCATAAACGTAACGTTCGTAAACCGAGCTATCACTGTAATTTGGCTAAATCAGATGTGCTGCTTCACCAGCCTGACACAATAATTGTGTGTAAAACTGGGCGAGATGTTGCTCGCTTTCATCACAGGGTTCCCAGGTGTATCGAATTCCAGAAAATGCTTGTATTTTTGCTCGTACTATTTGATTTTCACTTGGCTAATGTGGTTTGAAAACCTTTCGAGGTTGTATTACCGTTGTATCAAATTTGGAATATTTATCTGTGTCTGCAAGGAACATCTCAAATGGAGGGATCTTCATTTTAGCCAACTTTGCCATCTGAAACACAAAAGCCATGAACAAACAGATAAGGAAATGTGACAGTTTGATTTACTGTAAATTCTATTTTTTTACGAGATTGAGGGACCAAAACCTACCTCTAGTTCTTCTTTCTTCCTGGCAGCCTCTTCTTTCTTCTTCCGCTTCTCTTCCTCCAGCTGCAGGGACAATCAGTCTTGTTTTCAAATACAGTAGATTCACTTTGAGGCCTCTTATTCAACCTGATGCCACAGTGATGACGTAGGTTGTTTCGGAAGCCATTTCACTCTTAAACAAATGTAGCTGATGTGGCTCTTTGCAGTAACAAAGTAAAAAAAAAGATCTTTAGTCTCTGACAGGTCAGCCACCGACACCATTTTTTTGTTTCCTAACTGACATCAAAAAAACGTTTTATAGCATCTAAAATACCCAAAACACGCAGACTGATATTTTTAGTCAAATGCGAAAGACCAATAAAAATGACTTAAAGTGTCCCAAAACTGCCACAAAATGAGCTCGGAACTGAAGATATTCAGAAAGTCCCACCCCCTTGTTTGTGACGTCAGGATACTCCTTCATAAATTGCCTTGCTCCAGAATTAAAACAATGGCTTCAGAGAGTTCAGATTCGGAGAAGATGCTGTCTTGTTACTCATCCAGTTATGAATATGATTCAAATAGTAATGAAGAAGAAAGCAATGTTTTGCAATTGATTAAAGAAGTCCTTCCGTATCAATTGTAGCCGTCTGGACTCCAATGTAGCGCCCAGAAAATGCACAAGATGGCGCACAAGCTCTGTTGGAAATGGGCTGATTTGTCCGCTGGGAATTTGTGTAAACTGAGACCTTTATGCGTGTTACCACAATTGGCTGCGACACTGTCATGATCTGGTTGGCGACCAACGGGGGGCGCTGTCGGCCCCGCCTACACCTGCACAGGTGCTGGTCGTCCCGATCAGATTGGCGACCAGCGGGTAGCGACGTCAGCCCTGCCTGCAGCCTCGCAGGTGCTGGTCGTTTAATCATTGACACTTAAAAGAACACCCGGCACGACCATCCGGTGCCTGTTCATTGTTTGTTTGCTGCTTGGTTGCTGCATGCATTGTGTATGTGTTTGTTTAACCTTGGCGGACTTTTACTTTTGGTCTTCTTTTGCTACTTTGTATTTTTTCCATTCAGATGATTTTGATGTTTTACATTTTGTTCCTGCTGACCTTTATTTCAATACAATTCGTCAAACAACCTCCCGCTCCCTCCTGCCTGCTTTTTGGGATCCGCACCCGCCATCACCACCTCGCAAACCGTGACAGAATGAACCGGCCACCATCGGATCCCGCAGGTACATCGGACCCGTCTCATTTCCACCCTGTGCCTGGCAATGCTACGTCCACGCTAGCGCAAGCCTCGTCGAGTTTGAATTGCGTCACTCGACGAGCCGCAACGTCCACGTAAACGTCCGGCCGAGACCTCCTTCCAGGTGGCCGTCCAGGGTGACACTGGGTGACTGGCATTGCACGCCCACGTCCAGCCACGCTGTCGTCGTGCATGACGAATTGAGTCTCATCCACGACGAGCCGTGCAACGTCCGCGTCAACGTCAGTCCGAGACCCCACTCACCGCTGGATCCCGGAGCGGCTCTGGACTGGTCTCGTTCCCCCGGAGCCGGGCAGTTCACGCCCACGTCGGCGTCCGGCCGAGACCTGGTCCCATACGGCCGTACGGGGTGCCATTCTGCGCCTGGCAGTTCGACGTCCACGCAGAGCCATGCGCCGTCACGTGAACGTGCGAGAGGGATCGCACTCACGCCCACGACGATCCGTGCTGCGTCTTCGTCCACCCCAGGCCGAGTCCCGTTCCCATCAGGCCGCCGCCCGTCGTGTGCTGGAGAGGCAGCGGTTGCCCTCTCCACCAACCGTTCCCTGGCGAGTGGACCTTTTGGGAGACTGTTGGGACTTCTGGAAGCAGCCCCTTGAAGGGGGGGGTCCTGTCATGATCTGGTTGGCGACCAACGGGGGGCGCTGTCGGCCCCGCCTACACCTGCACAGGTGCTGGTCGTCCCGATCAGATTGGCGACCAGCGGGTAGCGACGTCAGCCCTGCCTGCAGCCTCGCAGGTGCTGGTCGTTTAATCATTGACACTTAAAAGGACACCCGGCACGACCATCCGGTGCCGGTTCATTGCTTGTTTGCCGCTTGGTTGCTGCATGCATTGTGTATGTGTTTGTTTAACCTTGGCGGACTTTTACTTTTGGTCTTTTTTTGCTACTTTGTATTTTTTCCATTCAGATGATTTTGATGTTTTACATTTTGTTCCTGCTGACTTTATTTTAATACAATTTGTCAAACAACCTCCTGCTCCCTCCTGCCTGCTTTTTGGGATCCGAACCCGCCATCACCACCTTGCAAACCGTGACAGACACACAACGATTTACCATTGCGTTGTTTATGTAGTTTTCCTTCTAAGTTCACCAACAACACGGTGTTTTCAGATGAAAAAACATAGCCAAAATGCATTGTGTGTCACTTTCTCGGTCAGGGGCGTTCCCTCCGTGACGTCACTTAGGGCATCATCATCAACTCGAAAACAAGACTTCATGAATATTCAGCGCGAGTCTTAAAACGTAAAATATAGCTATATGTGGTGGAATCTTTGTAAAATGCACTCAGTAGAAGTAATTTGAAGTGATTTTACAAATTATGGACGCAACTTGTCCGGCGGTGTCGGTTGTCCTATAAGGCAGGGGTGTCAAACTCATTTTTTACTGTAGGCGACATTGTAGTTACGGTTTTGTCATGATCTGGTTGGCGACCAACGGGGGGCGCTGTCGCCCCCGCCTACACCTGCACAGGTGCTGGTCGTCCCGATCAGATTGGCGACCAGCGGGTAGCGACGTCAGCCCTGCCTGCAGCCTCGCAGGTGCTAGTCGTTTAATCATTGACACTTAAAAGGACACCCGGCACGACCATCCGGTGCCGGTTCATTGTTTGTTTGCTGCTTGTTTGCTGCATGCATTGTGTATGTGTTTGTTTAACCTTGGCGGACTTTTACTTTTGGTCTTCTTTTGCTACTTTGTATTTTTTCCATTCAGCTGATTTTGATGTTTTACATTTTGTTCCTGCTGACTTTATTGTAATACAATTTGTCAAACAACCTCCTGCTCCCTCCTGCCTGCTTCTTGGGATCCGCACCCGCCATCACCACCTTGCAAAACGTGACAGGTTTCTTCTCGAGGGCCGTTATGAAGTTTGTCCTTTAACTAGTGACATTGACTGATTGGCAATGAAATAATGAAATAATGAAATAAATCCCTTCTTCCTTTTCTTTCTTTCCTTCCTTAAAAGGCAAATTGTGTTTAAGCGCAAATGTCAAACTACAAACAAAAATATTTGTCATGTAGTTCAAGACTAAGTCAAGTCAATTAAATCCCAAGTTTCAAGTCCTAAAAAAGGCACTTGAGTCTGACAAAATAAAGACTTGATTCCCCCAACTCTGCCAAAAAGCATTCCTCGACTACTTATAATAATAATAATAATAATAATAATAATAATAATAATAATAATAATAATAATAATAAAGTTCATTTATGAGCGCCTTTCAAAACTCTCAAGGACACTTTACAGTCACAGGATATTTTTTCTGCGGGTGATAGTATGTATTTGAGTGTGCTGCCCTTTCTTTTGTGTTGTGAACATTGGCATTTTACTGACATTACTACACAGCCACACATTTTACCAAATTGGAGTAACCGCTGCAATGAGGGAAGTCTGTTCACAATCACGTTATAAATGAAAGGCTACTGCCACTCCTTACCATGATCTTCTCTTCCCTTTCTTTCAACAAAATCTCCTTGTCCACTAGTTTCACCACAGTTGGCAGTCCTGCCACAAAGTCAGACTGCATAAGTACATGATAAATGACACATTTACTAGTTTAATAAAACTGAATTTGGTTTCAACGGTCGTATTAAAAAAGGAACATCTTTTACAGGGTGACAGACCTCCCACTTTTGTATAAAGCACTTATTTCTCTTTGTACAATGATACCTCGGCTTACGAACGCTTTAGCTTACAAACTTTTCAACTTTTCAATTCGCGAGGATATAATCTTGGCATACAAACTAGTTTTCGGGAAACACACGGAGAGCCACAATGGCTGGCGGACTAGTTTTCGGCGGAAGAACACCAAACCGCACGGGCGAACAGCGCCGCCCTGGCTGCTGGACTACTTTTCCACACCCACTTTCTTTGAGTGCATTCAGTGCAGACGTGGTTTGTTATGGAGTGGATACTTTTGCTTTTTTATGACCGAAAAAGACCCCACCACAGGCTAGTGTTAAGACGAAGAGGACACAAAAGAAAATTATGGTCGAGCAGAAGGAGATCATCAAAAAACACGAACAAGGTGTGCCTTAGCGTCCCAGTACCAGCTTAGCGTCCCAGTACCAGCTTGCTGAGTCGACCATTGCTACGTGTGGCTAAGGGTCTTTCTGTGATTCTGTTTTATGGGGACCTGGAAACGGATTAATCTAATTTTTAATGGTTTCCTACGGGAAATGAATGTTTGGAAGAGACACTTTTCGCCTTACACACACTTTCTGCGAATCAATTAAGTTCGTAAACTGAGTTATCACTGTATTTCACTTCTCCAAGGAAAAACATCATTCAATGTGTTATTTGTGCATGGCTATTCAGTGCCACTTAACTATTGTCATTATTGTCAGACATAAGCATCTGCGCACCACATGATAAAAACAAAGGTAGACAGACAGACAGACCGCCAGCGAGATAGATAGATTTACCTTCATGATCTTCAAATCGGATGCCGAGCTCCGGTAAAGTTACATCACGGACATCATCACAAAGCTGCAGCAACTCCATGACTGATAAATAAACGTTAAAAACAATAACAAATATTTACACGTCTCTTAAATTTAAAAATAACAGTTTTACACATAGTTTAAGAGTGTCACTTTAAATTTGAGAAGATAATGTCAAAATAGAGCAAAATTTCTTCGATCTTACCCTTCTGCTGTCTGGAAATTGTTCGGACTTGCTCTCTGAACTTTGAGAGGACTGAAAGGTAAGGCATCACAGTGCTCTCCAGCTAGAAGACAGGGGAAAAAACAGCTCAGCATCTTTGGATCAGTAGGAGCCATCATATGAAAACATCAACATGAACAACTGTAGTTTTAAATGTTCTACTTGCATACAGCGATTTACTTTGACATGTTACTTCAAATAGATGTACAAGTGATGAAAAGAGATTTGATTCTTAAAACAGTTTTCACAGACGTCAATGACTACCTGTTGTTGACAAATGCTCAAAATGGTGAATAACCAGTTGATTCTGATGTTATGAAGAAAGCATCTTACGTTCAAACCACTGTGTTAATTTCAGATTAACAGAGGCAAACCATGTAAAAAAACATGGTAGGGAATCTGAAGAAGCCCACTCAACCAAATCAGGAAACAAATAAAATGTTGTAGTGATGTGTCAGTAGGAGGTCGTCTTATTATCAGTGCCATCTTATATTCGGATCAATTCGGTATGTGACACCTCACGGCAGTGAGATGAAGTGAAGTTCAAATGGCAGGTGACGCAAGTAGTTATGAGCCAAACCGAGTGAAGACCAAACATTTAAAATAGATGTATAAGTGGAAACCGAGAGGAAACCTGCAATTATTGGTGCATATTGTAAACAAAGCTGTATCTTACATCAACGTTCTGTCCTTCTCCAACTGGGAAGCCAATGGGCTCTGATCCTTCAATTGCACCAAATATCTGGAAGACATGAACAACTGTTTATTCTTGCATAAACATCAAGACAAAACAACAATTTCTATCACAACTTCAAAGTAGCAAAATAGGTGGGACCAATGACAACCGACGTCTCCAGACAAGTTGTGTCCATAATTTGTAAAATGGCTTCAAATGACTTCTACTGAGCGTATTTTACAAAGGTTCCACCGCATATAGTTATATTTTACGTTTTAAGACTCGCGCTGAATATTCAGGAAGTCTTGTTTTTGAGTTGGTGACGAGTCCGTACGTGACGTCACTAAAGGACCGCCCTTTACCGTAAAAAAGACGCATTGTAGCGGTCCTTCCATCACGTCAATGTATTTTGCTGTACTTGTTTCGTACGTGACGTCACTAAAGGACCGCCCTTTACCGTAAAAAAGACGCATTGTAGCGGTCCTTCCATCACGTCAATGTATTTTGCTGTACTTGTTAAGGTCTGGGGACCTCGTGTTGCACCCAAAAGCCGCCAGAAGGCCAGAAGAGGGCATCCAAGCACCATATAAGGAATTTATCAGCCAGATTTTCCCCCAATTTTGCCTCAAAAGGGCACAAATAAATTATTTAATCGATTGCAAACATGTATGCTTTCCTATTCAGAACTATTTGAATCATATTCATAACTGGATGTGTAACAAGAAAGCATATTCTCCGAATCTGAAGCCATTGTTTTGATTCACTAGCAATGCAAGACGTCTTGGCGTGACGTCACGAACTGGGGGCGGGACTTTCTGAAAATGCCCCATTCGCAGCTCAATATTTTGCAGATTTTAGACACCAACTCATTTTTATTGGTGTTTTGCATTTGACTAAAAATATCATACTGCGTGTTTTGGGTATTTTAGGTGCTATAAAACATTTTTCTGGTGTCAGTTAAAAAACAAAAAAGTGACGTCGGTTGTCCTTTAAGAATGAACTGATCTTATAATGAAACATTGAATTTGCAGTCAGGTTAAAAGGAGCATGAGATGCTTTTGGATCTTCTCACCTTAAGCATTTGGGTGAGATACATGGCGATACTTTCCATTAGCATGCGGTTGGGTCTCAGCTTGGCACTTTTCTTGCTCGCGATGTAAGTGTTACTGTGGCTAACTAACTGCCTCATCTCCTCCATGACTGTGCGGGTGTCGATGTTGTCACACAGTGCCGCGTGGACTGCCGACTTCCTGTTGAAAAAACTAGAATACAGACGACACTTGAACAGTTTATAATGATTTGAGACTGTCATTGAATTTGGGGCCTCACAATATGGATACCTTGGGATTTTGTTCTTTTCTTTTCTTGTTTTGCAAACTCAAAAAACACTACCATTTACATTACATGAAAAATAACTCTCCAAAAATCTAGTAAGGAAAAAAAGCTAACCATGAAAAACATATTAATCCCTTTTAAGCACAGGTGTCAAAGTCAAGGCCCAGTCAAGACTCTTTTAATCGATTGCAAACGTTTATGATTTCTTCAGAACTATTTCAATCATATTCATAACTGGATGAGTAACAAGAAAGCATCTTTTCCGAATCTGAACTCCATGAGCCCATTGTTTTGTTTCTTGAGCAAGGCAAGACGACCAGGCGTGACGTCACGATCTGGGGGCGGGACTTTCTGAAAATCCCCAGTTTCTAGCTGATTTATGGCAGTTTTTGGACACTTTAAGTCATTTTTATTGTTGTTTTGCATTTGACTAAAAATATCAGCCTGCGTGTTTTGGGTATGTTAGATGCTATAAAAAAATTTCTGATATCAGATAGGAAACAAAAAAAATGGTGTTGTTGTCCTTTAAAGAAGGGGTGGGCAAACTTTTTGACTCGCGGGCCGCATTGGGTTCTAAAATTTGGCAGAGGGGCCGGGCCAGGAGCATTTGGAGGGAGTGTTTGGGCCGGAAATACTAAACCTAAAGCATTAAAGGACAACCGACGCCTCCGGACAAGTTATGTCCATAATTTCTAAAATCACTTCAAATGACTTCGACTGAGCATATTTTACAAAGATTCCACAGCATATAGCTGTAGTTTACGTTTTAAGACTTGCGCTGAATATTCATGAAGTCTTTTTTTCGAGTTGATGACGTTCCCCATGTGACGTCACGTTTGGACCGCACCTGACCGAGAAAGCGACACACAATGCATTTTTCTGTACTTTGTTTACTTTGTTCTGAAAACTTCGTGTTTATCCGTGTTGATGGCGAAATTAGAAGGAAAACACATAAATAACGCGATGGTGAATCGTTGTGTGTTGCACCAAGACAACTATTTGATATTCGCTGACACAAATTCCCAGCTGACAAATCAGCCCATTTCCAATGGAGCTTGGGCGCCATCTTCTGCATTTTCTGGGTGCTAAATTGCTGTCATTTACAGCTCGAATTGATATGAGAGTACTCCTTTAATCAATTGCAAACATTTATGCTTTCGTCTTCAGAACTATTTGAATCATATTCATAACTGGATGAGTAACAAGGAAGCATCTTCTCCGAATCTGAAGCCATTGTTTTGATTCTCGAGCAAGGCAAGACGTCATGGCGTGACGTCACGAACAAAGGGGGGGGGACCTTCTGAAACTGGCCATTTCCGGATTCATTTTGAAGTCATTTTTATTGGTGTTTTTCATTTAACTCAAAATATCAGCCTGCCTGTTTTGGGTATTTTATATGCTATCAAACGTTTTTCTGATGTCAGTGGGAAACAAAAAAAATGGTGCCGGTTGTCCTTTAAATGTAGTGTGTACAAACCTCATAGCACAGTAAGTACACTACAACCCAATTTATTAACAGTCTTTCAAATGTGAAAAATATCTCTGATCAGTTAATAAATTTGTCTCAAGGAATATGCAAGATATGGCATTTACATACTATTTCGCAGATACTTGGAGGAGCAAATGGAAATAGATTAAAATAACATATGCACTGTGATTTATCAAGATTGCGTCTGTTTTTAATAAGTTTACATCGAAGGGGCAAAGTTAAAGAAATCAACATTTATTGAAAAATGGAATCACTTTCAACATTCAAAACATATTATTACACAACAAAATATTTAAGCTCAATAATACCTACTTGTGTTAAATTCCGCAAAATCATGGATGGTGTGTCCTGACCGCGCGCTCTACAAACTCTCCACTGACGCGCTCACATTACACGTGTACCCTCGCCGAGCACACAGACATAGGCTACCTGCAGTTGAAATTTGCATACTCGGCACGGCAGCTAATCAGGAGCCTGCATCTTTCTTCCGGACTTTCGCAAGCGTTCTAAGGTAGTGCATTTGCATATCATTTTCCAAAATAGATGCACAGAACCTCAGCCCAGAAGAAAGATTCAAAAGAAGCTAACAACATATGTGATGCTACAAAACGTAAATTTACATTAAACCGTGACTGTAAACTGTACGTGAGACTTATGAAAGGGGCTTAGTGGCTTGTAGCAAGCAATGCAAATGTTGCATTGTGCACCATAATGACAAATGACTACTGGAGCAAAATCTACACTGTAGATTTGTCGTATATTGTACTCTTTCATAACTGCCACAGTTTCAGTGCAGATCTAACCGACACACTTCCCCTTGAATTCTTTGAAGAAATATTCACTCTCCCACCGTGTTTGAAATTTCTGCACTCACTTTCTACCTTTCACTTCTTTGCTTCTGCCATGTTTAGTAACGGGTACATTTCTTCTGGGATTGGCCTTTTTGGTGGAGCAACTGCCTTGATCAACAGTAGCGTCCCCTTGTGTTAAAACTTAGAAGTGCGGGCAAAATTTGAAGTGCGGGCCATATTCCATTTTGTTTATAAAATTTATTGCGGGCCAATTAAAAATGGACTGCGGGCCGCAGTTGGCCCACGGGCCGTAGTTTAGACACCCCTGCTTTAAAGGATAGTGGTTAGGACAATGGGCAGCTTATAAGGTTACAGTCTCCGTGAAAGGCTAAACTTCACTTTCATTGAAAATTCTTGGGGAGAAAATGACTTCACAAACTTCTAAATTGGGGAAGGGGTGGAGCAGAACACAAAAAGAAACCACAATTATGTCCAGTTTATTACCATTTCTTATCACAACTGACCAATGAGGATACAAGCTTCAACATATAGCATTGCCTTTCTCTCTCCTACCTTTTGTTGAGTTCTACCTCTGCTTCATTCCACTTTTCAAACTGCCCAGTGATGTCTGTCGGTGCACGCATAATGTCCTTCACATTTAAGAAGAACTCCTGTTGATTGAAGGGACGAAAATATGTTACAGAATAGAATTTTGGTATGATTTATGATAAAATGCATTTGACCTGTATTACATACATTCAGGAACTTCTCATACTGGACAACTAACTCCATCGTGTTGGGCGAGTAATCCAAGGTGTCTTTCCACGAATGCATCAAGAAAGCTAGACGAAGCTGACGGGCTGCAATAACAACCAGAGAGATTGTTCATCATATTTTTCTTAAATGCTCTCAACATGTGACAGTGCCAGATTTAATACCGATCGGATAGAGTCTCTTCAATAATTTGCATTTCATGCAAAAAAAAATGATCGAATGTTTAAGGACACTGAGGCAGAACTTTCACCTCACAACACAAATTTTCTTCCACTAGCCAGACCACGGGTCGGGAAACTTTTTGACGAAGAGAGCCATATAACCAAAATATTTAGAAATGTTTTTTCAGTGAGAGCCGCAAACACACATTTCAGAATGTATTCTTTAAAATAATTTTGTAATAATACCATTAAGCGGCAGAAGACGGATGGATGGACTCACCATTAATGTGAATGCTTTTTGCTTCCTCGTGATTGGTTAAAAACAAAAAAATCCAGCCAAACTATCATAATGAAAGTCAGCTTGCCAGGTCCATACACAAACTTACTGCTAGCTACCTTGCACGCTTGCTTTCTGCTATCGCTCGCAGAGCGTATTGATGCGAACGTAGCATGGGGCGTGTCAAAGTGCCACAGACATTCAACTGTTTCATCGATAATATTTTATTGCAAATTAGAATCAACCTGTTCTCCCCACAAAGGCGAATCCTTCAGATTCCACCAGAAGTGTACAATACTTGTCATCTTTTGTCTTTTCGCAATTTTTTTTCAAAAGGGGGCGTTGACCTGTTTCGACAGCAATGGCAAACATAACATAGGTCAGTACCATCCAAATAAAAATTGCCAACTGCAGCCCAAACAGGAAATGAGCAGTGAAAAAGCAAGAATATATTATTTTATCTGCGAGCCGTATGCAATCATCAAAAGAGCCATATATGGCTTGAGAGCCATTGGTTCCCAACCCC
The DNA here is from genome assembly GCF_051943395.1 of Hippocampus bargibanti. NCBI lineage: Eukaryota > Metazoa > Chordata > Actinopteri > Syngnathiformes > Syngnathidae > Hippocampus > Hippocampus bargibanti. The sequence goes on along the minus strand of NC_142736.1, from coordinate 9,340,455 downwards.
TGAACTAGACTATAATCTGTCAAATGTTGAAATGTTCCTATATTGTCATACATAATGACACTACTCGATCAGCAATTTGGCATAGTTGCAAAATATCCAATTTCAATCCAACCGAACAGTTTGGCATAAAGTCTCATGCTAACTCGGGTTGCGTGAACGCTGGCGCATGTGGCTGCCGCTGCTCACCCGCAGAGAAAAATATCCTGTGACTGTAAAGTGTGCTTGAGAGTTTTGAAAGGCGCTTATAAATGAAATGTATTATTGTTATTATTATTAACTCAGAACTGCTTAAAAAGAGGATTTGCTCAGTCAACAGACTTTAAAAGGGATGCCTCACTAGTGTTTCTCAAATCACTATACTTTAAAACTTTGACTTTTTTTAAGATGGTGTTGTCAAATTTATATCCTTGTCGGTTTAAAAATGCCCTCATTGGGTATCTCTTTGGTATCCTCTTTCGGTGTAAAGTTTGCATTCGAAACTGGACCAACACCAGCTCTGATGTTCAATCAATGGGTGCAAACATGAAACTGGAATATGATTTTCAACCGAATAGTATGGATGTGTTAAACTTACAAATTAAAAATATTCAACAAGCTCAGACAGACTATCGTCCTTAAATTGATTATAATACAATTTTTTTTTTTTCCCCATGCGTGTGTAAATGGCTCAAACGTCAGAAAAGCAGAAAGTCCAAGTGGGACAATATATAGCTCTATATCTATATATAATACTGACACCAAAAGTGTATGATCTCATTTTTAAGTGTGTCAAATATTCTCCCTAATTATGTGTGCCTTTAAAAAAACCTAGGAGATAAAAATTTTATCTTGTGCGACGCTGTTGTTTTGTTGTAAATTTTTTTGATTCTTAGTCATCCAAAAAAAGGACACTTGACAATAGAAATTGTCGGTTTCATAACAACAACAAAAGAAAACCAAAAAGATGTACTGTACCTGTATTTTTTGCCAAGGCGTCCTTGATGGTAATAAAATTCTTCAGTGATTTTGACATTTTGCATCCTGCAATTGTCAGGTGACCAGTGTGCAAGAAGTAACGGACCCAGTGATCATTCTCAAAGAAAGCCTAAGGAAAAACAAAAGAACATATTGGATCTCCTTGAGCATCTGGACATATTTCACATAACCTTTGATATTAATGATGGGGAAAAAAATCACTTCTGGACCTCGGACTGAGCCAGTTCGTTGTCATGATGAGGAAATCTGAGATCAAAGCCACCACCATGAATATCCATCGACTCTCCCAGGATGGAGCCAGCCATGGCTGAGCACTCAATATGCCATCCAGGTCTTCCCTATTAAAACATTCAAAGGTCCAAAGTCTTTATAGCTTCCAAACTTTGATGAAATGAACATAAATGGCCCTCAATTAGAAAGCAGAAAGGAAACAATTCTCACTTTTCCCCAAGGAGAGTCCCATGATGGCTCTCCTGGCTTGGATGCTTTCCACAAGGCAAAGTCATTGGCTGATTTTTTCTCACTTAATTGGTCAGCAGAAATGCTCAGGTCACCTACAAGACAGAATACATGATGCACGACAAATACACAAATACAGTAAAGTCTTGTTATATCGATATTCAAGGGAGTCTGAAAAAATATCGATATAACCGGGACTATCGATATATCCGACCCTGTTTGCATGTAATTTTCTCCGTGCGTGCATAGAAATAGTATCGATATAACCGGGACTATCGATATATCCGATATCGATATAATGAGACTTTACTGTAATCGAATTGATTTTGATTGGCCGGCATTTGACTGTCGGCGTTGGACATCCCTGGATGTTTGTTTTTTGTGCCTGTAATGGGCAGCATTTTTCATAGGCCCTTTTTGTTCAAAGGAGATGGCGGTGCTGTTGGACAGCCTGCCTTGGTGCAGCTGGATGGATGGCTTCTGAAGCCAAGACTGAGGAGAAAGAAACAGTGGTGCAGAACACGATTGCTTATTTGGAACTAAGAGTCACCACTTGCAATATTTAAACGAATTTACAGTATATGGGATAGGAATCACTTTTGTCGTCAATGGACACAACAGCTTGTTGTTTACTTTCCAACATTGCTTGTAGCCGACGTGTGCACATTTTCCGCATGACGTTCTGATTCACTGGTGAAAGGACACTAGCTCTCTCCTGTTTCATCTAGAACTGCTTCATACAAAAATGGATGATGGAAAAGTGGCTAAAATTGCACAACCATCCGTGTTTTTATGTTATGTATTGTGTTTATTTTACTCAACGCTATATGGTGTGTTTATTATTTTATTTTGTTATGTAAAGTGCTTTGTTAAAGCTGCAGGTATCGTGAAATCGCTTCATAAACAGGATGTATTGTAAAATTAGACTGCACCTTTTATAATGGTGTTGTTAAAGCGCTATAAAAGATGGCTTTTATGAGGGGGCCCAAAAAGTAAATCCCGATCAACAGATATCACGCTGATCCGAAGTGGATTGTGAAGGGTTTGAATGTGAAAAAAACAACAACAACACAAACCATTTGGGTGTCTGTGTGCACGTTATTAAATCATTCACTGCCAATCCCGGATTTATTGGGGAATTGAAAAGCACGACATGGAGCGCCATTTCGGAATTTGGTCAGGTTTTGGTTTATCTTGCAGGGGTGCCGATATAGTGCTGGTCAGACCTCTGGCAATGCTGTTCTCTCCCACGAGGGGGCAGCATTTGCCTTTTGTACTGCCACCCCCATTTAAAGCACAGATAAACCCAGACCCATATAACTATTTTATCTGATGATAGAATTAGTCTAAGGTTTCTTACGCTGCATTAAATGTTTATGTAGTCCTAAAACTCAATACTCAATACAAACTTCCAAGTTAAAAACGGTCCCAAGTCAAACGGTCGCAAGTCGAGATCCATTCAAAATGGCCGATGTGACATTTACATTACACGATAGAATACTATGTCAATCTGTTGTTTTTATGCAACATTTTCTAATACGCACGGCTTCCCACGTATACGCGGTTTTGAAAAAAAAAAAAAAAAAAATCGCTCTCCCTGCTAACGGAGAAGCCAGTAGAGGTCGCCCAACACGCACGCTCGGACTTAGGCAGACGGCAAAGGAAAAAGTCTCAAAGAGGCGGTGGCAGCATGGGCGTCGCGGTGTTCTCGTCGCGCCGATACCGCGCGCCCGAGCGCCAACGGCCAACCCGCCTCGGCTTTTGCCCAGGCCAGCGTCTGGGGGACCCAACCCGAGCGCCCACCCGCCTCGCC